>NW_017672249.1:5883-70296 GCF_001879085.1 Nicotiana attenuata | reverse complement strand
TCCACCGTCGTCCTCTACCTGATAGGCCGCAGAAATCCAAGAGCCGGATTCTAGACGGTTGACATCTTCGGAGTTATAGCCCGCCCGGTCTGGGGAATCAGAACTATACCCACAGGTTTCACGAGCGACACGGACTATGCGCCGTTGCTCTTGAACCTCCGCCTCGGTGGCTCGACCCGCAGCTAAGAACTCCTCGAAGACGACCAATCTGGCCTCGGCGTATACCCACATATCATGCGCCTCACGACGCGCATCCTCATCAGGCCTTGACGCAGCAGTCCGCTTAAGGACTTCAATCTCAGCCGCCTTGGCATCGAGTTCGGAGGTCATGGCGGCAACCTTGATCCGCAAATCAGCAGCTTCCGTCGCTACCCCACTGCCAACCTCCAACTCTTCTTCTTTAGACTGGAGAAGAGTCTCCAGCTCAATATTCCGGGCCAGGGCGGCCATCAGCTGCTCATCGATCTGCTCTAACTCGGCCACCCTCCGTTTCAGCTGGGCCTCCGACTGCTCCAGACCCTCACGGAAAACCCGAAATTCCGGGTCCTACTTAAGTAGGTCCGCCAGCGCTTGATGCTTGACTCGGCACCGCCGATATTTTTTACCACCTTGTTAAAGGTGGCTGCCTTCCTTTGCGCTCGCCGCCCCCTCTCTATCTCCAAAATGAGAGTCTAAAAAAGAGGAAAAGGATGAAAGGCAAGTCAGCATGCATAAAAATTTATTTTACGATGCATGAAGAGAATCGAAAAATACCTGTAAGGACCGGCAACCCTCCGGGATAGTTCCCCGTCGCTAACCCCTTGTAACGTTTCACGCTCAGCGGCCGCACATAGCAGGGTCATATCCGCTGCGGCCTGCTCGCTGTGTTGCAACAGGTTATACCCCCCCGGGATCAGAATTCGACGGTTGGATCTACCTACCGTCACCCCTACACGGGCCGGACCCCGCGTTGACGCTTCCGCATCTGCCTGGGCGACCTCAGGGCCCGCCCTCTCGGCATTATCGTCCGCCTCCCCAACGGCAGCCGACGAGCTGCTCTCCGGAATGCGTGTTGGCCTGGCGTCGAGAACGGCCCCCCTATGAGGAGCCGACCTCCCGGAACGGATGGCATCCGCCATAAAAACTGGCCTTGACTCTCGACGGGCCTCGCTCGCCCCCTCATCTGCCGTGGCTATCCCCTTGCCGGTTATCAACCGACGTCTTTTTCTTTCCGGTGTCTCCTCGCTCTTAGAGGTCTCCTCCACAGCCCGAGGGGATGGTGTCGAAGGAGTCGCTCCCCTCGCGGACGCCGCCACAGGCAGTGGTCGAGGAATGTCCGCGGCACCATCACTGGACGAGCCGCAAGGAATGTATCCATCTTCAGAATCAGTACCCGCCCCAGGTAAGATGACGACGCTCTTTTTCTTCTTCTTAGGGGCGCTCCGACCTGCCAACGCGAATAAGTCAGATAACAAATACGTAGGGAATCCCCAAACCATAGCCAAAGAATTACCTGACGGGCCGTACTGCCGAAGAAATGCAGCCCGGGTACGGCACTCTTCCGCATAGGGTATTATTCTTTCCACCCACGATTTAATGTCATCAACAAGCTGGGGTGGAGAAGCCCTCGCTGCGAATAAAAAAGAGGAGAAAGAAAAACAAAGGTCACTATGGCCGTATGGTCGAAGGCGCAAGCAGCACTAAAATCTACAAGTAGAAATACTTACGTTCTGGATTCCATTTCCGTCCCGGCCGGAACCATTTCCACGTGGTCCGGAATATGGTGCGTCTCTCGCAGATCATCTAAATGGGATTGTAGTAAAACGTTGTGCTCCCAGGGAAGATCAGGGCTTTTAGTTGGAAAATCCCTGCGAACGTGCGTCTCCTTCGGAAGGACATTGTCTACGCTGAGAGGAACAAGGGCCTTCTCCGCCTTTTCCCCTTCACCACCGGAAGATAGCGGAACCCTAGACGGGGCGTTATCTTTGGCCTTTTTATTATTCTGTCCGCGTTTTGTCATGATTATGCTACTTGAGGAACGAAGCACTGACGATAGGAAGTGTGGTTTCAACAGAAGTGGGAGAGTCCCTCACGAAATAACGGTTACAGGAAAGGAAGGCAAAGGAGTGTATCAGAAAATACTTTTCAGCGGCTTGAAAGTGGAATCAGATCAAACCTCTCTCATACTTATAAGGATAAGTTGCACAGGAATCGAAGAGTCATGATTCAAAACGTGCACCGGAAACCAAAACGTCACTTCATCCTCTGAACCGCCTCGGGGGCAAATATAATGATGATGCATACAGGCGATGATATCATTCCAAAAAGGAAGCCACACGTCAGCGGCTCAACAACGTCATATGTTTCACTTCATTCATATTGCCGCCCCGGGTCGAGGTCAAATTCTCCTAAGCCGAGGTTCGTATTTCCGCCCGTCGAAGACGCCCACCGAACGCGTCTCCAACCAGCGGAGGGACTAACTGTATAGGGTCAAATTTGACCCTCAGTATCTCTACGCCAGTGGGTACACCCAATGAGTGTACGCCGACCAACGTAGCGGGTACGACTCGGCCGTGAGGACAAAAGCGACATCGTTTAGAACTCAGCGTCCACACTAGGGAGACGTTACCTATCTTTGTAACTTTTTGATTCTTTCGAGGAAGGTCTCCTATTATATAAAGGAGACCTCCACATTGTAAAAGGGGGATCGGATCTAATACAACTCTCTCATTTTTCTGGCTTTCTCTCTCTATATCTCTACTTCTAACGAAAATATCTTATTGGTGAACATTGTCACTCTGCAATATAAGATCTACAACAATATTATCATATTTGCATCTCTAGGCTTATTATATTTGATTACGATTTACCCCTCTTCTATTTTTGATTGTTTTATCGCTTACAAAGTATATCGTTAACTTTTGAGCCAAACAAGTACTATATTCTACCATAACACATTAGATATATATCTTACTTTGCAGATTTTTGGTTCCATTTACTATGGACAATTATATGTAGTAATGTAGCTAAATCATGCACCAACAATCCAACAATATCTGTTTCGATAATATTTTGTTGTTATAGTAAAGTGTTGTTATAGAAGACATATATTATACAGTCAAATCTCTCTATAACAAGTTAACAACATCCTTATATAACAACCATTCACTATAAAAGTCAAATTTTCTCGAAATAGATTTTTATATTATGTTATAATATATGTCCTCTATAAAAACACTTCACTATAGCAGCCAAAAAAAAAAGGAACAAACGAAGTTCTTATAGAGAGATTTGACTGTAACATAATATAAAAATCGATTCCGAGAAAAAAACTTAATTTTTTATAGTGAATGACTGATGTTATATAGGGATGATGTTTCATTTTCATTATGTGAAGTATGGTTATTACAAAAAGTGAAAAGACTTGGAATATGACAATTATCAAAAGGAATATGAGCGAAAACACGAGATATATTTATTTATTATATTTAGGTATTTGTATATAAGTCCAAAACTTTCTGAGAAATGGAAAATCACAATCGTCTTAGCATTTGGAAATGGTTGAGTGGGAATGGGTCATTTCAATCATTAGAGCAATTTGCTGCTATCTTTTTCCTATGTTTGGCATGGCGTATACCCATTTCCATCACAAGGTTTCTGATTCAACACGCATTGATTTTATTTTATTTATTTATTGTAAAAAAAAGAAGGTACATCCATATACAATTTTGTTTTATATAGCTTAATATTAATTGAATTATCTCTAATAATAACACTGTTTTGCCAAGTCCATTACTGCAATGTCCTTGCAAAATCTACTAAGAGAACGTAAAAGAAATTCAACATTAATGTGACGTCTAGAAGGTTATATAAATGAATAAGGTTTATTTAAAAAAAAAAAAAATAGACGTTAAAAGATAGTATTAGTTTTTTTAGTAAAGAACAGCAACGAGATTTTATTAGGATGTAGGAAAATATTCCATGATATTAACATTAAATCACTAAGAAATATTAGAAGCGGTAGGAACTTTGACAGATAATTAAAAGTGTTTACCACGAAAATATGAGTAACAATTAAATTTGATTTGTGGTTTTAAAGATATGTGATTTAGTTCAATACTAATTAATAATCAAGAAGTATAAAGTATAGATGAAAGAAATGAATAAATCAAACCAGTGTTACCAAACAGTATCGGCCTCTAGCTTAGTGACCTCGAGATGAACCAAGAACAATAAGGTAAGAACAGTAAAGAGAAAAGACAAGTCTGATGAACAATGAGCCAGAAAAATAAGATAGTATCTTCTTTGCCAATTATTGGATGATCTTTACAAATGATTGGGATCCCCTTTATATAATAGAGGAACCATAAATAAGGTACATTTCCATTTACAATAAGGAATCTTATTGGGACAATTGTCTAACCGCCTAATATGGAATCGTACAATTCTATTCCGGAATTTGCGCCATGATTTTGGGGACGTGGCAGGAATCTCGCTCATTCTGTTATAGATCCATAACGACATTATTTCGGGGTCGAGCATACTCGGCTTCGGTATTCATCGTACTTCGATCCTCGGGCATTGCATCCTATCTTCAAGCTCGAATCTTGTCCATCGGGCTCGAACTCGACCTTGCCTGAACTCGGTCTTAAGACGACCCCTCGAGCCTATAGATCGAAGGCATATGATTTTGACCGTATACAGATAGTCCCCGGGTTTCTTAGAGTAGGTTGATAAGAAACAATTTGATCTTCGACGCTCCGACGCCTTGATCCTGATGTCAATCTCGTGATATCAGCGGCTAAAGTGAGTGAAAGGTCGCTTTCGTGCAATTCCCAAAGTCATTAATTGGGGGCGGCTGACGGGCGGCTATTTGGCTTCCCCAATATGCTTAAGCGACTTCTATAAATAGGCCAACTTCACAATTTTGCAAACTTTACTTCTCAAATCGTTCTCAAAATCTCATTAGCTCCTTCAACTTATCTGAGTTCACCCTTCTCTCAATTTGTTCTTACTTCATCATCACCCTTTTCTCTTCTCTTCAATTTCCAAACCATAATGGCTAAAACATCTAAATATGTTCCCCAAAAAGAAAAAGCCTCTTCATCATCGCGGCCGGTCAGAAGTAAAACAGTGGTGCCACCTCGTTTAGGAGTGTATTCCACCGCCGTGTGAAACAACATCCGATTTCAAAATCGAAAACCTGCATCGACACCAGGCCGATGTGATCCCATGTTCCGATACATCTGTTTGATAACCAAAGATGAGCTCGAGCAGGTGAAAAAGGACTGCAACTGGGAGAACAAAGATGTAGTGATCCCTTCCCCTGAAGAGGACATCACTACTCATAAAGCAGGGTACTTAAGCGTGTATACCTACCCATTCACACTGGGCCCTGCTAATCCAGCTCTGGGTCCCATTGATCCAGTTATTCTTGATTTTTGCCAACAATACCGAGTGACGCTTGGCCAGATCTACCCTTCATTCTGGCGAATCGTCAATCTGATTAGATACTTCTCGAGCCAGATCGAGGGGATGCCTTTTACCCTCGACCATCTGATCAGGCTGTACAGCCCTCGCCTTTATCGAGGTGGCCTGATAAAGCTGCAACGCCGATCCTCGAAATCTCTCTTCTCCAACATCGATGAATACAAAGATCGAGGATGGATGAGCCGGTTTTTCCGAGTCAGGACCTCCGACCTGATTCCTGCTGAGAGGATGCCATTCCCTGAGGAATGGAATATGAAACGTAAGTACATGCTTATCGATAGTGACTTTATACCCTGTTTTCCCTTCTCTTTTTCGACCTCACCTTTTTCTCGGTCTAACCCCTTTCCGATGGTGTAGCTGTTGCTTGGTTCCCCGGTGCGGTCCCAGACCTCGAAGGTTGGGTCCGGAAACTGGCCTCTACTTCTTCGTATGCGGAGCGCAGCTGGCGTGACCTGGCCAAAGGTCGATGGGAGGCTAAAAACCATGGTGAATTCTCTTGTTTTCTTATTTGTGTTTCTCAGAGAAATACTTACTTTGTCTTTATGCAGGCCTCGGAGACGCCGTTGCTATGCGGTAACCCCCGCCCGGTGAAGAAGAGATCCCAAAGCCTTCCAAAGAAAAGAAAAGAAAGAGGGGGTCGCCTGCGAATTCCCCGAAGCCAAAGAAAAGCAAGGCTCGAACTGGCCCTATCTCCAGAAACGGCCCAACGCCTTCGGGACGAGGAGGAAGAGGGGGAAGATGACGACTGCCTGTTGGTAGTTCGAAAAAGAGGAAGCACTAACGCTTCAAAGTCTGCCGAACCGATGGTGGCTGATGCGGTTCATTCTAGGACTGAAGAAATCTTTGAGGGAGTTCGAGCAAACTCCCCGAGCTATCGGGTAGCAAAAGAACACCTCGTCTTGGAGGTCATTTGGTGGGTGAGACCAAGGGGCCCGGTCCCGAGGCCCTTCAAAGAGAAGAGAATGCCCCGAGTGGATCACTTGGGGTAATTAACGTGGATGAATCGCCGCCTGGTCCTGAGTTCTCTGAGGGGCAATTCTGAGATGCTCGAAACATGCGAACTCCTGATGTGGGGACGAGCCACGAAGGGCACGATATCTTTCGAGAGTGCCTTGCAGGGATAGAAGATGGTCCCGACCCGGATGCTTTTTTCATATTTGATGAGGCCCAGCGGCTCTTCAAACAAGTAAGTTTCTACCATTAGGATCACGCCTGCGCTTTATCCTTGTTGTTCTGAGTCTAACTTTTCCTTTTTGTAAAGGCTATGACGCTCCATCGAGAAGCGTTTACCAAGTCTCGAGCTGAGCTTTCTCGATGTGAAGCCGAGCTCAAGAAGCTCTCGGAAGATAGGGACGGCCTTAAGATCCTCTATGTCAAAAAGGAGGGGGAGATCAGCAATCTTCGAGCGGAACTGGAGAAGGCTCGTCAAGAACAGACCGAGCTTGTTGAAAAGGTAATATACCCTTTGAAGTTTTGTTATGCATTTGTCCGATCAGTCGGCTAACACTTCAACTTTGCAGGCTCAACAAAAGGGCGAGCTATTGGAGCAACTCCGAGAGGAGCTCAAGATGAAGGAGGCCGAAACCCTAGGGTGGAGACAAGGCATGGACCGTCTCGCCTCGAAGAAAGATACTCTTCGGGAGCAGCTGGCTTCAATTGAACGCCAACTTCAGAGTGTAAAGGAGGAAAGCCTGGCTCGAAGCCGCAGAATCGAGGAGCTCGAAGCTAAATCTGCTGCAGAGCTTGCCAAGGCCAAATCTGACGCAGAGGCATTTGTATCTTCCTACCAAGCTGACGCTGAAGCAGCTAACACCCGGGCAAAGGAGATCTCTGCTGCGCCCGAATTTAAGCTATCATGTGCACTCGACCACGCCAGGCGACAGTCCCGGAGAGAAACCCTCGAGGAGGTGCACGCTCGCGGCTTCGACCTCTCAGCCAACATTGAAAAAGAAAAGACTTTGGAAGAATAGGCTTCCGCATTGCTTTATGATGACGAGGATTCAGCAAGTGGCTCCGAGAGCGGAGGAGACGAAGATGAAGTCCCCGAGGAGGAGGTTCCCGAAGACGCGGCTCCCGAAGATGGAGCTGCCGAAGATGTGGCCCCGGAGTAGATCTAGGTTTCTTTATTATATATTTGTGCTTTTGTGCAAGGACCCCTCGTGGGTATTGTAAAATATCTCTTGTAAGCACCTCTTATAAATATAAAAGGATCTCTTTGCTTCATCTTCGATAATTCCGTCTCGTCTTCATTTGATGTTATAACTTTAATGATCAGTCCGAGTATTGGCCTAAACTCAGAATATAATAAACCCTTAGGTTTTTTATTGATCAATGGGCGATCTTTATAATAGGATACATCTTAAGGTTTTTGTTAATCNAATTGTTAATGAATATAAGATGGGTAATAAGGTAGGTTGTTCACATAATTAGCTTGCCTAGCTCACATTAGTAGGCGCCATCATGACTCCCGAGGGTGGGAAATCCGGGTCGTGACATATCCCCTTAGAATGTCCCCATCCCGATTGTACATGTTTAGCTTTTATTGATCTTATATGCACAGGTTTATCATATAGGTGTCTTGTCATAACCTCGTTACTACTTCGTCGAGGTTAGGCTCGACACTTACGAGTACATGGGGTCGGTTGTACTCATACTACACTCTGCACTTCTTGTGCAGATTTTAGTACTGGTCCTAGCTATCCGTGAGTTGGAGGAGCTTGGATTTGCTCAATCGGAGACTCGAGGTAGATCTGCTGGCATCCGCAGACCTTAAAGTCCCCTTTTATTTTTCTTTTTTCACTGTTTATTTTCTTTCAAACAGTTGTATTTTTTCAGACTCTATTTGTAGTAAATTCTAGGAGCTCGTGAGTTGTGACTTCAGATCCGATATGTAGTAGATATTATGGGCATTTATGTCATTCCGCACACGATTTTACTTCATTTTTGTTTAATTGACTGTATCTATTGAATTGAATAATAATTGACTTAATGATAACAACACAATAGGGGATTCAAGAATTACTAAGAAAAACAAGAAAATCAAGAAACGTGCAGAAGCTAAAAAAAACAAAGAAACAAAAAGGACGGAAAATTAAAGATAGATTGAATTCAAAAAAGAGTTTCTTGAATTCAAGAAGTCTATTCTTGAAGTTGAATCCTAACAACAACAATTAGCTAAAAAAGAACTAATCGCCTTTGGTAGAGAATTAAAAATAAGAGATAGATTTTGAAACCCGACCCTTTAGAATAACAAGAACAACAATAAGCCTAAACTTATCACCTTTCTTGAATACCTGGAAGTGATCTAAGATTTTGAAAGAGTTTAATCTTACCACCTTAAGTTGAATCTTGAAGGTTGAAGAATAAATCCAAGAGTAGCCACACACAAAAGTGCAAGAAAAATCTCACAATTTTTATTGATAATAGTCTGAATAATCTAAGTCTAAAAACAAAGAAGACACCCCTTTATATAGAGAGGGGGTCACGAAATTGTACCTAAAAAACAAGGAAATAAAGTCTTAAACTACTTTGGACAACAACTCCAACTACCTTAGGAAAAGGAAAATGCTAGGAAGCAAAAACCAAGTCATTCTTGGAAAGTAATTCCCAAAATCATAGAAAAAGGAAAACATAACCTTCACTAACTAGGAAAGCAATAAATATAGTCCCATAATATATGGAAATAAGCTTCAAACCAATCTTGGATAGAATCTTGAAAATCTTGAAGAAAAGTTGGAAGCAACTTGGCACCAACTTACACTCAACATCTAGCACGACTATTGTACCATTCTTGGACGCCAAGTAAGTCCTTTTATGCTATAAAAACGTGGCTTTATGTAGGACTTCATGGGCTGCAAGTTTGGACACATTTTAGGTGCTAAATTAGTCCAATAGTCGCTTGATTTGAACCTTCTTCAGAGGATATTTCTTGGGATATAATCCACCTCTTATTGGACATGAATTTGGGCCATAAAATAATTATTACACCTAGATAATCCATATCCTTTATCCTTAAGCTCTTCCTCCTAACTAACAAATTCTTTGATCGTTCCTAAAGTCTAATGACCTTATTTTTCAACTTTTTAGCTTGAGATCTTGTTAAAGGCCCTCTTAGAGATTCCAAAGCTTCATCCTTGTCCTTGAATAGATTAGAGCTTCCTAGGATTCTATCATTCCCCTCTTCTTGAAGAAAATTCGTCCTCGAATTTCGACCTTGCGAGAAAACAAAGACATGCACTAGAAAATGGCATCTAGTAATCTGAAAAATTGTAAGAATAAAACAAGATAGTGACCATGTGTCCACTTAACCCAATTAAGCCTAATAGGCGTAAATACTCCTTTATAAAGCATACAAACATCATCATCCAATAAAAGTTATACCTACTTAGATTTGTCCCATAAAAACCTCTCATAAGGTACTCAAAAGATGTGCATGACAATGAAATTACAAAAGATTGATCACGCATCCATTTAAAACAAGTATCTCTACCACATTTATCAAATAAGACACTTTTATGATATAGCCAAGTATCAATTAAAAATCTCATGGATTCTTCTACATATAAGCTATTCAATGAAGCACATAAATTCTCAAGAAGGTTAGAAGAACCCATAATTCCCAAAATAAAAGTTTCAATATATTCAAGCTCATGATTATAACTTTCCCAAATAATATTCTCAACATCAAAGGATTCTAAACAATTGCTCCAACTGTCACAGAAAGAGTCATAGATAAGCTCATAAAAGAGTATTTGGTCACTAACGTCACAATAATCATGCATAGCCTCTTTACTAATAGCAACCACTTTTATAGGCTCACAATCAACATGACTAGAAGAGTGACTCCCCATCACACAAAAAAAATCATACTCTAGCAATTTATCACATGAAAACTCATTAGACACTTGAATAAGAGAAGAAGAAATATTTAACTCATTCACAAGCCTCTTCTCATAAAATTCAAGCCTCTTTCCACCACGTTGCAATATATAATCATCTAGGTCATACTCAATTTCAAAAGAAAGCAAATTACTCTTGTACTTGAACTTAGATATTACAGTTAATGACTTGATGTGCATCAATTTATCATCATCCACAAAAATTATAAAGTCACCAACATAAGAATTAAGATTATAGTTCATTACCTCCAAAAATACCATAGGTGTTCTAGAAAGGCCAAGAATGCGAATAAACCAATTATACATACCATACTTGGACTTATTTACTAATGGAACAACATCACCTTGTATTCTTTTATGTAATGATTCCAGCTTAGCAATCACTTTAGGGAACTCCGTGCCATAAACCTGTAAATAAGAATCAAAGTAGTCAAAAGATTCGATAACAAAGAATTTAACCAAACTTTTATTTTCCACCATCCAACAAGAATTGATTTCGCCAAAATCATGTTGGAATCCAATTGGATCATTTGCCAACATCACCTTCGTCTCACCTATCCTTTTAGAAGGTTTTTCAACACGTGGCTGCACAAAAATACAAGAACTAAAACAAGAAAGAGTTAATGGGTTAGGAAGTAAAGAACATGTTCTTACGTACACTCTCTTTGGCTTTTATCTCAAGACTAACTTTTTCCTCACCCTTAGCCTCTTTTCTCTCACTAAAGTTTTCTTCTTTTTCTTCACTCAAACCCTCTTTTTTTCTCTCTCTACCTTATAGAACTTTTTATCTCATTGCCTTCTCTCCTATCTTTTCCCTCAAACTCACTCTTTTTCTCACTTGACATCCCATTCTCTCCACTCAACACAGCCTCTCCTTTGTCCTTTCTTGGGATGTCGACATGCACTCCCTTACTCCTCTCATTCTTTTCTCTCACATATTTTTCCATATTTTCTTTAACAGTCTTTTCATCTTCACAAATTTGTGAGGGAGTCAAAGGCCCAAGAATGAGTTTCTTCCCGTTAATCTCAATATAGTATCTATTTTTTCCATGCTATATGAAGCTCTTCTGTAAACATACCATGGCCTTCCCAACAAGATATGGTAATTATTCATGGGAATCACATCACTCCAGATCGCATCCTCATACCTTCCAATAGAGAATAGTAATAACACTCTTTTATCTACCTCTACCCCTCTCAACATATAGGGTTCAATATGCTCAACACAAGACAAGTTCAATTTCTCAACCATATAAGTGCTAATTGAGTTATAGCCAAACTCTCTGTCAATTCTAAGGGCACAAATTGCAGACATCAATTTAGCTCTTGTTTGAAAAATAACTTTACCATTGTCATCCTTCCATTCGGCCTAATGTAAGTTCGACTTTTCAAGTTGTTGAGTCCTAGCTCGCCTCCTTTCACAATAACTACCTGTTTGAAACATCTTGAACAAAGATTAGAAGAATTATGTCTCTCTCAAATTTGGCTTTTAATATTCTCACATGTCTTGCCTTTTTCCACTCAATGCAACTCTTGGAAGTTAATCTTTAGATTTATTAATAAACCTAACAAGTCACAACCCGCAGTGATAAGAATAAGGAGTTAGAAAAAGAAAAGGAAAGTGAGAGACCAAACCTAGAAAGAATAGGAATTGGATAGTGTTAAAAGAAAAAAGGAATGAATTTAAGACACCCAAAACCCACAAGAATAAGGAAAGAAGTTTCCTTAATCTTCAAGAACTAGGATCCCCTCTTCTTGTTTCCTTTCTTGACTTGGAAACCAAATAATACTTGAATTCCAAAAATAATAATGAGCAATAAAACTTTTTTTTGGGGTTGATTTTCGTTTTTTTTGGTTTTGTTGTTTTTGTTCGTTTTTTGCTCAAGAACCTCCCAAGACTATCAAGATTCAAAATTTTGATTATCCTATGCTCTGATACCACTTGATAACAACACAATAGGGGATTCAAGAATTACTAAGAAAAACAAGAAAATCAAGAAACGTGCGGAAGCTAAAAAAACAAAGAAACAAAAAAGGACGAAAAATTAAAGATAGATTGAATTCAAGAAAGAGTTTCTTTAATTCAAGAAGTCTATTCTTGAAGTTGAATCCTAACAACAACAATTAGCTAACAAAGAACTAATCGGCTTTGGTAGAGAATTAAAAACAAGAGATAGATTGTGAAACCCGACCCTTTAGAATAACAAGAACAACAATAAGCCTAAACTTATCACCTTTTTTGAATACCTGGAAGTGATCTAAGATTTCAAAAGAGTTTAATCTTACCACCTTAAGTTGAGTCTTGAAGGTTGAAGAATAAATCTAAGAGTAGCCACACACAAAAGTGCAAGAAAAATCTCACAATTTTTATTGATAATAGTCTGAATAATCTAAGTCTAAAAACAAAAAAGACACCCCTTTATATAGAGAGGGGGTCACGAAATTGTACCTTAAAAAAATGAAATAAAGTCCTAAACTACTTTGGACAACAACTCCAACTACCTTAGGAAAAGGAAAATGCTAGGAAGCAAAAACCAAGTCATTCTTGGAAAGTAATTCCCAAAATCTTAGAAAAAGGAAAACATAACCTTAACTAACTAGGAAAGCAATAAATATAGTCCCATAATATATGGAAATAAGTCTCAAACCAATCTTTGATAGAATCTTGAAAATCTTAGAAATATTGAAGGAAATTTGCAAGCAACTTGGCACCAGCTTGCACTCAACATCTAGCCCGACTATTGTACCATTCTTGGACACCAATTAAGTCCTTTTATGCCATAAAAACGTGGCTTTATGTAGGACTTCATGGGCTGCAAGTTTGGACACATTTTAAGCGCTAAATTGGTCCAATAGTGGCTTGATTTGAACCTTCTTCAGAGGATGTTTCTTGGGATCTAATCCACCTCTTATTGGATATGAATTTGGGCCATAAAATAATTATTACACCTAGATAACCCATATCCTTTATCCTTAAGCTCTTCCTCCTAACTAACAAATTCTTTGATCATTTCTGAAGTCCAATGACCTTATTTTGCAACTTTTTAGCTTGAGAACTTGTTAAAGGCCCTCTTAGAGATTCCAAAGCTTCATCCTTGTCCTTGAATAGATTTGAGATTCCTAGGATGCTATCACTTAAAGGTTCTCTAACGTTGGCTTGCCTAACAAGTGAAATGTTAGGCGTCATCACGGTCCCTTAGGTGGGCATTTCGGGTCGTGACAAGTTGGCATCAAAGCTCTAGGTTGCCTAGGTCTCACAATTCACGAGAAGGATTATTAGAGTCTGGAGGATCGGTGCGGAGACGTCTGTCTTATCTTCCAGAGGCTATGAAGTTCAGGAACAAATTTCACTTTTATTCTGCCCTGTCGTGCGGTTTTGTTCTCTCATTGCCAGCTGAACTCTTCTACTCTTGTTCTCTCACAGAAGGCGAGAACACGTACTGCATCTTCAACTGAGCAACAGCCAGATCCCTATGTGGCAGCTCCTACGAGGGGCAGAGGTCGAGGCCAAGGCCGTGCTAGAGGTCGAGGCAAGGGTAGAGCTTAGCCTAGAGCTCGAGCAACAGCACCAGCAGTGGAGCCTCAGGTGGAGTTTGTGAGGATGTTCCAGCCCAGACTGTGCCTGTCGGACCATCTCAGGTCCCAGAGGGGTTCATCGGCACCCTAGTCCTTCAGGATGCTCTAGTCCGTTTAATGGGCCTTATGGGGAGTGTGGCCTAGACATGTACATTTCCTAGGGCACCAACCGTCTCTCAGGCTGGGGGAGGAGCACAGACTCCCGCTACTCACACTCCGAAGTAGATGGCTTACCAGTTTCAGATTCCAGTAGCCCAGCTAGTTGGGGTAGTTCAGCCGGCTGTTGCGGCACAGGCCGGTGATGGACCAAGGCCGTGCTAGAGGTCGAGGCAGGGGTAGAGCTTAGCCTAGAGCTCGAGCAACAACACCAGCAGTGGAGCCTCAGGTGGAGTTTGATGAGGAAGTTCCAGCCCAGACTGTGCCTGTCGGACCAGCTCAGGTCCCAGAGGGGTTCATCGGCACCCTAGTGCATCAGGACGCTCTAGTCCGTTTAGTGGGCCTTATGGGGAGTGTGACCTAGACATATACATTTCCTCGGGCAACAACCGTCACTCAGGCTGGGGGAGGAGCACAGACTCCCGCTACTCACACTCCGAAGCAGATGGCTTACTAGTTTCAGATTCCAGTAGCCCAGCCACTTGGGGTAGTTCAGCCGGTTGCTGCGGCACAGGCCTGTGATGGACCGGCTATGTCTTTTGAGGGCTTATTGAGATTGGATAAGTTCACTAAGTTCTTTCCAGTTCACTTCAGTGGTGCACCTTCATAGGACCCACAGGATTATCTTGATGGATACTATGAGGTGCTGCAGAACATGGGGATAGTGGAGACTAATGTGGTCAGTTTTGCTGTGTTCTAGATGATGGGTTCTGCCAAGAGATGGTGGAAGGACTTTGTGTCGACCATACCAGCTGGGTCGCCTGCTATTTTTTGGGACCAGTTCTCTCAGATATTTCTTGAGAAGTTCCTTCCTGTCATACTGAGAGAGGACTATCGGAGGCAGTTCGAGCATCTTCATTAGGGCACTACGTCTGTCACCCAGTCTGAAACCCGCTTTGTGGATCTGGACCGTCATGCTATTCTTCTGTTTCCTAAAGAGAGAGATATAGAGAGAGAGAGAGAGAGACAGAGAGAGAGAGTGAGGAGGTTTAGTGAGGGACTTGCTCAGCCTATTGAGTTGCAGTCTTGCAGATGGCCAAGGAGACTCGGGGTGAGATTTCTTTTCAGACGGCTGCCAAAGGCACCAGGTGAGTCGAGTTGGTTCTTGCACAGGGGGGCTGGGAGGTCAGGGGTCTGACAAGAGGCCTCGTCATTCCGATGGATTTAGTGGTGCCTCATACCACGGTGCTTCAAGTGGTCGTGGCCCTCATATGCCTTATTTCGATCAGCTAGCCTACTTACTCAGGCCAACAAGGTCTGTTTCAGGGTCAGCAGTCACAACAGCCGAGCACCTGTTATACTTTTGGTGATCCGAGGCACATTGCTAGATTTTGCCCTTGAGCATCAAGCAGTTCATAGTATCAGAGTTCTCGTGCCATGATCCCGACATCGGGTGCTTCACCGCCTGCTCAACCAGCTAGAGGTAGGGTCTGGACACTAGAGGTTGAGGTCAGGCCATTAGAGTTGGGTCAGGCCGCTAAAGGTGGAGGCCAGCTATTTAGGGCCCGTCCTCGAGATGTAGTTCACAGTGGTGGGGCCCAACCCTGATGCTATGCTTTTCTAGCCAGGCTTGAGGCTGAGTCATCTGACACTGTTATCATAGGTACTGTTTCAGTTTGCAGTAGAGATGCTTCAGTTCTATTTGATCCGGGTGCTACTTATTCCTATGTGTCATCCTATTTTGCTTCAGATTTGGTTGTGCCTCGTATTTCTTTGAGTGCTTATGTGCATTTGTCCACACCTGTGGGAGATTGTATTATTGTAGATCGTGTTTATCGTTCGTGTGTGGTTACCATTGGGAGTCTTGAGATTAGTGTAGTTCTTCTACTTCTCGATATGGTGGACTTTGATGTTATCTTGGGAATGGATTGACTGTCACGTTATCATGCTATATTGGATTGTCATGCCAAGACGGTGACCATAGCTTTGCCGGGGTTGCCTCGATTATAGTGGAGAGGGACTCCTGGACACTCTACCAGTAGGGTTATCTTTTATATGAAGGCTCGGCGTATGGTCGAGAAGGGGTGTCTAGTTTATTTGGCTTACGTCCGTGATTCTAGTGCGGAGGTTCCTTCCATGGATTCAATACCAGTTGTTCGTGAGTTTCCAGAGGTGTTTCCTACAAACTTGCAGGGGATGCCATCCGACAGGGATATTCACTTCTGTATTGACTTGACTTCTGTAATGAAGCCCTTATCAACCATATGGCCCCGTGGGAGTTGAAAGAATTGAAGGAACAGTTTCAAGATTTGCTTGATAAGGGCTTCATTAGACCTAGTGTCTTGCCCTGGGGTGCGCACCTGTTGTTTGTGAAGAAGAAAGATGGATTGATGAGGATGTGCATAGACTATCGGCAGTTGAACAAAGTCACCTTCAAGAACAAGTATCCATTGCCGAGGATTGATGACTTATTTGATCAGCTTCAGGGTGCCAAAGTGGTTTCAAAGATCGATTTGAGTTCCAGCTACCATCAGTTGACGATTAGGGCATCCGATGTCCCTAAGATAGCTGTTCGGACTCGATGTGGGCATTATGAGTTTCTAATGATGTCATTTGTGCTGACAAATGCCCCAGCAGCGTTTATAGATTTGATGAACCGGGTGTTCAAGACTTACCTAGATTCCTTTGTGATTATGTTTATTGATGGTATCTCTATCTACTCCCGCAGTCGAGAGAAGCATAAGCAGCATCTTCGGATTGTACTTCAGACTCTAAGAGACAGCCGACTATATTCTAGGTTTTCAAAATGCGAGTTTTGGTTGAGCTCAGTCACTTTCTTAGGGCACGTTGTATCAGCAGAGGGTATCCAGGTGGATCATAAGAAGATTGAGGCAGTTCAGAACTGGCCTAGACTGACTTCAGCTACAGAGATCGGAGTTTCTTGGGTTTGGCGGGTTATTACCGTCAGTTAGTGGAGGGGTTCTCATCTATAGCAGCCCCATTGACCAGGTTGACCCAGAAGGGTGCCTAGTTCAGATTGCTAGACGAGCGTGAGGCAAAATTTCAGAAGCTCAAGACTGCTTTGACTACAGCACCGGTGTTGGTGTTGCCCACAGGTTCAGGATCTTATACATTATATGTGATGCATCTCGTATTGGACTTGATGCAGTATTGATGTAGGATGGCAGGTGATCGCATATGCGTCACGGCAGCTGAAGGTTCATGAGAAGAATTACCCTGTTCATGACTTAGAGTTTGCCGCCATTGTTCATGTGCTGAAGATTTTGAGGCACTATCTTTACGGCGTGTCGTGTGAGGTATTCACGGATCATTGGAGCTGAATTTGAGGCAGAGGAGGTGGTTGGAGCTATTGAAAGACTATGATATCACCATCTTATGTCATCCCGAGAAGGCCAATGTGGTGGGCGATGCTTTGAGTAGAAAGTCAGTGAGTATGGGCAGCCTTGCGTATATTCCAGCCGGTGAGAGATCACTTGCATTTGATGTTCAGTCCTTGGCCAATCAGTTTGTGAGTTTGTATGTTTCTAAGGCCAGTCGTGTCCTAGCTTTTACAATCTCTCGGTCTTTATTGTTTAAGCGCATCAGGGAGCGACAATATTGTTGATACCCAATTTTGCCCTCATATTTTTTCAAAATATATGTACTTTCAATACATCAATTGCGCATCATTATGTAGTTTAAAAATCTATACAAGCATTTTCAATAATTTTCCATAATTTTTAGAGCTTTTAAATTAATTTTCCTATATTTAAGTTACTTGAATAATTATTAATTATTCCTTCAAATTATTTTTTGGGATGACTCAATTGCCTAAAATCATTATCTTTCCACCTATACTATTTGCTTAAGGTATTTTACTCTATATTTATAATTGCATTGGTATTCTAGGCTACTTGCACAATCTTGAAATAATAGCCTATATTTTACATTTGTATTGCATTTGTCATTTTATTCAGGGTCAGAATCATATCCTACATTTTTATAATCTTCTACTATTATTTCAAAATATTACTTTGTATAAATGACATTTTTATATCTTACTTAATTGATTTATTAAATTATTTTCCCCTTAATTTTCTATTTTTAAAACCTGGCCCAAAATTGGTATCAATTTCGGACCAAAATCCACAAATCTCCGGCCCAACCCCCTAAGCCCAATCCAGACAACCCTAATTCCCAACCCAGTCCTAAAAAAAACCCAACTCTTCTCAAATCCCAGCTGTTGATCAAAAGCGATCAACGGCTCATAACATTTCCCCCATTTCTCCTTATATCCCACCCCAAAACCCTAGAGAACATTCTCTCTTCAGCAACCGTCCTCAAACCCTCCTCCCTCCCCTAGAAACCCTAGCCGCCCTCTCAATCTTCTCCTAATCTGTTTCAATCATGGATCCCTTCCATAATTTTCTTGCCTTTTATGTGTTATCTCGGTATTGCTTGCACGACTATGGTATCACTTAGTACTTGCTTAAACTTGGCAAGTACCATCTCTCAGATTTTGATCCGTTTAACTTCAATCGTTTGAATCTGGACAAAATCTCATCCATATACATTTATATCAGTGCTTTATGGGTTCGATTAGCCAGGATCTCCGATTAATTTTTGATTTCTATCAACTAGGGTTTACCTATTTTTTCCCTAAATCCGATTTTTATTGATTCTTCATGTTCATACTTTCTTATTTATGTTGGATTTTACAGCTTTCCTTGTTTACTTGCTCAATTTCTGCTACTATATAAACCCCTCCCCATTCCCCCTTAAGACATACCTGAATCGCTATAATCTCACTAAAATTTGAATCCTTGTTCTGTGGTTCCTTCATTATCTTGTTCTGTGCTTTATTTTGGCCGGCTGAAAGCCAAGGCCACTGAGGGTCTACTGTTCTAACTTTCTCTTGGTGCGAGCATTGCGCATGGTTCTTTTGAAGCTCTTTGGGAACTTTGATGCAATAAGGTTCTGGGTTCTTGTGGATCTTTTGTTCTTTATTGTTGTCCGTTTAACTGGTAAGCCACTTGACTTTTGCAATTCCATCCAAATGTGTCTTTGATTCGCATGTGTCCTCACCTCTGAAATCTGTGGCTTAATGTGTTTTTGGACTACTTTTATGGATGACTCTGTTAACTTTGCGTTTGTTTTAAGTCTCTTTAGCATTTAACCTCCCCTTAATGCTGCTAGTTCTAAGATTAACTAAGTATAACTTGGATAATCTGACCCTCCTAAGCTCGTTTACCTAGTGTATTAGTGCCTAAATGTTCCTAAACATGCTTACTTTCTTTACCCTGAATCTCTGTAACGAATACTTCATGTTTGTAATGACATGTGTTAGAACATCCTTTGTTAACTATGACATGTTTCCGGGCTGCTTTGTCATTTAGCGTACCCCATTTGTGATTGACTGTGATCTTAATAGATACTTTAACCTGTTTTCCTTTTCATGTTTGAGCTATTTTGTTTATGACATAACTTAGACCTTCTTTAGTTAATTACTCTGTTGTGAAATGCTATAACACCTAGATGTGCTATTTGACATGAGCTACTTTTCCACTATGTTCTGAACCTCTATAATGTTTGTCTTGCATCTATGTCAAGAACTTTTCCATGATCTTGTTTCCCTACTAATATGTCCCTCAGTATGTCTTTTTCTCACCTAATTCCCTATTCCTTCATTGACTACTTGATTCGTCATAATGTATGCTCCCTATCATTCCTCTATGCAGTCTTGCTTCCTGATGAAAGTTAACATGGTTGTTTTGTGATACTAGGATGCATACATAGCATAATTTGGACCTTTTAGTATTAAACTTGTTTAGTATTATGCACCTATGTATGATAATCTTTGAAAACTTGTTTCTCCCTTTATTTTTTCAAATATGTTACTGCCTATATGTTATTTTGCTAAGTGTTGAACCAGCTTCTGAGTCTTGTTGAACCTGCTTCTAAGTCTTACGACCCGTTTGCTTAGTTGCTCTGTGTTCTCAACTTTGCTATGTCTACTTTAAGCTATGAATGTATTTCCTTAATTCATGCCTCTCAACCATTGTCCACTCCCTTTCACTTGTCACCTATGCTCTGTGAACCTCTTATTCTTAGCCGGCTGTAAGCCAAGGATACCAAGGGTTTTACTACCGACCTCCTTAGTATGAGCACTACTCGGGGTCCTTTTGAGGCCCTTGTGAATCTGACACACTAGCGTTTGGGTTCTTAATTATTTCTCCTAATGCTAGAACCTAAATTAACCCAATTCATTCTCCTTACTGTCCCATAAACACATAAGTTGTCTGGCTGATGTAATCCAATGCTTGGCAATATGATTGTGTGATTTGGCTTCGAGCTCTTCTATGGATTCTGGCTTGTGTTGATGAACATGGCTTTGTAGAAAGTCTGGGCATGCTGCTGAAGGCCTAGAGAATGCTGGTATTTATTTGGGCCTGCTGTGGGCTTACTGCCACTATTCGTTCTACGCTTGTAACTATTTTATTATTGGGCCTGTAATAAATTTTATAATAAACAATTGGGGAATTAGTAAAAATGAGAAGGGTTAGATTCTTAATGTCTGTATAAAAAGGGTAGATAATATGCCTATTTGACTCATTGATTCACTTGCTATATGTGCCTTTTGATTTATATGGGCAAGAAATTATGTCGTTAGAGGAAGCATACACATATACACTGCCTGTTAGCAAACATGAATTGAAATGTTGCAACTGTTCTTACTGCTATGTGTTTTTAGAAAACCTGCCGATAGGAACAAATGCCTATGAATTATCTTTCAATTCGCCTCAGCATATTCACTAGTAATCATGCCTACAGGATTTTGATGACTTCATTTTCTATTGTCTTGCACCTACACTAGAAATCATGCCTATAGGATTTTGATCACTTCCTTTGCCATTGTCTTGCACTGTTCACCTAGAAAACATGTCTATAGGGTTAAGTATAATGGTTTAAAGGCTCTAAGTAATATATGTTAGAGATCATGCCTATAGGGAATAATTGCTCGCCATAATTGGTTAATACTGGACCACTCGACTACTATTTTATGTACGCTACTGTTAGAGGGCATGAATAATTCTGGGGCTTTTCCTAATAGCTTTTGCTATATTTAGACAGCGTAGATCAACCAGGCACAACACCTATAGCATTAAAACTTGAAACCTGCAATTTTAATAATCAGCTTATAACAATTGTATAATCCCTTCTGCAAGCGATATCTTGCATCTGAAATGGCCTGCATACTATAATTTAAAGTCACCTAGCAATCGTATCTATAGGGTTTAAGGTTCTGAAACCTCATAAATGGAATATTTTTCTTGCATGCATTTGTTGCCTAAGTATGGAGGAAAACTTGAGCCTTAACTACCTATATGTGAAGTCCAATGTGTTTTGTATGTCGCCTAGAACCGCCAAAAGTAGAGGTCCAATGCCTCCTGGACCATAGGCCCAGGAAGGTAGTGCACACATAAGGTATGATTTATAATTGAACTAGTGCAGTTTAGGTAACAACTTGAAGATAGTAATCGGGTAGCAGGAGATGCTAGTTTGTGCGCGCCGAATAATATGAGGAAAACCCTATTTAGAGGGAGTTACGAAGTAATATTTATGTAGCACGGGGTGATCCTTTAGGCTAAAAAACTTAGGACCCCCATCCTATTTCTATTTATCTGTGAGTCAAGTGCTTATTTTTATTTAAAGTCTTTAAATAATTAATTTTCCCAAATTTCTTGCTTTCTTTGTCTTGGTTTATCTGACTAATTCATATAATTCGAGTTTGGCTGGGACCCACAGTTGTGGACCTTGAGGAGTGCCTAACACCTTCTCTTCGAGGTAATTTTAGCCGTTACCCAATCTTTGGTGACGCAAACTGGTTAAATCAGAGTTATTTGCAAGTAGGTGCCCTAACGCACCTCAAACCCGTTAGGTGGCGACTCTCTCTTTTGACTCCTTCTTTAAAAGAGTTGTCACGTGTTGGAACCCGATTTCGCGAGAAAAAGGGGCGCGACGGCATGGCGACTCTACTGGGAATATTTTTAGGCTCTTACCGTAGCGAATTTGATTTGTATGAATTAGTCTTCTCTGAAAAACGTGTCTGTTATTATTTTGTCATTACATGAATATCCCTCTCCCGTTTCCCTTTTATTGCTGCTTGTACACCCTTTTCCCCGTTTTCCCTTTATTTGAATTCGCATTAGTATGCAAATCTCTGCTCAATTTGGTCATAACATGTGTTTTTCTTTCATGTCTGCTTGCTCCAAGAATTTTTTTTATAAGAATTGCTACATCATGTCTCTCCCCACCCTCAATCCCTCATTTACTTTTTTACAATTCCACATTGTGCGTACTAACTTATTCCTTATTTTCCTTTCTTTTTATGTATTTACGTTTCATTTAATACTGCATTTACTATTTTCGTCATGCAACATATTTGACAACGTGTTGTTTTATCTTAGTATAAAGCATGCTCCACATCATATTCCACTCGTACGTAATTAATACCATAGCGGCGCTTGATGAGTGTCCGTGCTCTTCCTCATTCACCCTTTAAATTTGGAAAGGCTTATATGCGGTAAAACTAGTCGATCAGCGGTGCATTCGACAGTTCCATGCCTATCCCTCTCAAGTTGTCTGCTTGAGGGTACTAGTCTAGAATCTTCTAGAAACCCCCACTCTAATATTAACTATATTGCATCATGTTCAAACCTAGTATGGATTAGAATGGTGTCCGCGTAATAACTCACTAAGGCAAGCCTTGTCCAAATTCCGTCGGGATTTCCATAATCCCAATGGACACAATCACGATCTGTGCATTATTTGGAGAAAACATGCCAATATGTTGATCATTAACGTGTAAATAGCCAAATCTAGAGGGTGGAAAGGGCTAGCTTTATCTGTTTTGAAGAAATGAGGCACGAAGTCCCCAGGTTGGACTAACTCATCATATCACCTTTATCCTGATGATTTTGCCATCACATCTTTAGGTTGGACTCACCCCCGAGTTTTTGTATTCATTATCTGCTTTTTGGGGATGCTGGTATTTCCAATACAAGGAGAAAGGATCCACACTCGCCTAGCTATGGTCACTAAGAACTTAATGGAGGGGATTGAGGGATAAACTTATACTATTGTCCCTATGATTTGGCTGACATGTACCGGGCTTTAGACCGTTGCAAAAAGGGGTATGGCATTTCGAGGGTTGCAATCTGTTACTGCAACTATGGTTGTCGGAACACCTTCAGAGAGGAGAATACCGTCAAGAACTTCCGCGACGACCATGGAATGACCATAGAGCCTATCACCATCCGAAGAGAATGACTTGTATCCCAACAGGTTTGCGCAACCAGAAAACAGTGTGAGCTGGGTACATTTCTTCAGTAATCTGACTAATGATAAGGTACATTGGATGTTCGAATGGTTCTCTAGTAGTGAAGTTATCATCAGGTCGAGAGATACTACTCATCTAGTGCTAATCAGATTGAGGGGGATTTATCCTTATGCTCCTATCAGGGTTATGAGGCAAGCTGGGAGAAAACAGGTTATACGACGAGTTTCTAAAATGGTTAAGTACAAAGCGGACTTCTAGGGGAACGCCATTCCATTCAAGTTCGAGGTACAACATATGTGGCATCAAAACATTATTGTGGAGAAAGATACCATCGACCCAGATCGGTATCATGTCGGCCATGTGTACTTCTATCCATCATGGTTGGTAGATGATATAGCGAGGGATGTCAAGCCAGGAATTAATCTAAAGAATAGGGTTATAGACGACGATGCTGAAGCACAAGTCAAATACAGGATGTTGTGCAAAAGGGTTTTCGAGTCTGAAGCCAGGCATTTATAACAACATAGAGTGGACATGGAAGAAATCAACGAGTGGAAAGAAACCGCTACTAAATCAATAGAGAGGTTGGAATATTTGGAGCAGGGGTTGATGGAGCTTGAGGGGAAGATGAGGAAAATGATCTCAGAATGTCAGGATGTAGAGGGAAACGAAGGAGGGAATCTAGCAAGGGCGTATCTGCTGCTGGACATGCGCGACTTAGGGAATCTGATTGATAAAGCAAAGAAGGCCAAGCATAGAGAAGGTCACTCTGGGACCAAATAGATTAGGAATGATGTTTTACTTGCTTTCTGGACTCGTTTTAAGCTTTGGTTGAAATAAGGCAAATGCCATTAGTGACTCTTTATAATTATTGTCATTTTGGTAGAGATTTGGTTCATTTATCATATTTAATGGAATAACGCAGCTATTGGCATTGATTTTCTCCAAATCTATATGTTTCTTCGGCCTACCTCGGGCACAATGATGTCCCCAAACTTGGACGCATATTTATAACTCCGCAATATGTGTTTAAATACCACAAACATCCTTTTAATATCCTTTACTGACTTATTTACCTTTTGTTTTCTTCTTTTCTTTGTTTGTTTATTCCCATCACCTAAGGTTTATTCATGCATATTGGCATCACCAGCATATCATACCAGATCTAGAGGTCCTCCACCTCCTCCTCCTCCAAGGGATCCTAAAAGCAAGGGAAAATCCAGAATGGATGATATGAGCGGTATCAGGAAAGACAATGCTATGCATGTAGAGAATGTTGAGACTTCGGATGGTCGGAATACTCCAGCACAGAATGACTTGGTTTTACGGTTAGAACAGAAGATATTGGCAAATCTTTCCCTTATCCTAAACGTCCCCAACGTAAACCAACAAAATGCCCAAAACCCAGCACCTCCTCAGATAACACAAAACTAACAAAATCTTCCCGCACCTCATCAGTATGTCACAACTCCTCAAAATCCTAATCCTCCGCCAGTACCGACCCCTCCACAATGTCATCAACATCCAACCCATTATCCACAAACCACCACCTACCACACTCCTCAGAACGGACCACAACCTACCCTTGATCCCTAAAACTTAACCAACGACCACCACTACGCCCAAATTCGTGGAGTCCATCAAAGCAACCCTATATACATGGAAACCTTACCCCACACTCCACAACAGACCTTGTACACAACGGAGTCCGCCGAGGAGGACCACCTCATCAAGAACACGGTAGAGGAGCTCAAGAAACTTCTAGTCGAGTCCAAGGTGTTGAAGGCAGTAAAGGCATCAAAGGTTTGAATTATGAGGATTTGTGTATTCAGCGGACGTAGAACTACCAAAGGTTTACAAACCTCCTAAGTTCAAAATTTTCGACGGGACAGGTGATCCGAAGGTACACTTGAGAACATATTTTGACAAGGTCGTAGGGTTGGTAAAGATGAAAGAATCTGCATGAAGCTATTCATGAGGAGCCTCACTGGAGATGCCCTGTCCTGGTACATCAGTCAAAACCCAAAGAAATGGGTTTACTGGGTAAGCGTGGCATCAGATTTTATGGATCGGTTCATGTTCAATACGGAAAATGCGCCAGACATCATACATTCAGAATCTTAAGAAGAAGCCAACAGAAACTTTCCGCGACTATGCTACTCGATGGAGGTTTGAAGTTGTGAAAGTAAGGCTAGCACTGGAAGAAGAACAGATGAATAAGTTGTTTGTCAGAGCCCATGATCCACAGTACTACGAGAGACTAATGGTTATTGAAAATCATAAATTTTCTAACATCATCAAATTGGGAGAAAGAATAGAATAGGGGATTAAGAGCGGAATGGTGACAAATTTTGAGGCACAGTCTACAAACAAAGCTTTGTAGTTGGCGGTATTTCTAAAAAGAAGGAAGTAGGTGCAGTAATGGTAGCCAAGGTCTGAAGTCCCCTCTTACATACCAAGCACCCCCACGCACATATCAACCTTTACCTCCCAAATACCAACAACCTGCTGCCACTTACCTTACTTACAACACCCAGCCAACATACTATCACTCCCCATCAGCCTGCCAAAATTACCAAAAACCCAAACCAAATTCCGAACGCAGACCGCCCAAACAATACACCCCAATTTCTCAACCCATAGACCAACTCTACGAGAGACTGAAGGTTGCCGATTTTGTCACTGCTACTCCCGTCGTTGCCATGGAAAACTCCTCTCAGTGGGTCAATCCAAACAATACATGTGACTACCACTCGGGCATGAAGGGTCATACTATCGATGAATATCGCACTTTGAAGGATAAGATCCAGACGTTGATTGACACCAAGGTTATACAAGCAAAAAGGATACACCTAATGTCTGCAACAATCCTCTCCTAGATCACAGGGGCGAGGGGGTAAATATGATAGAAACCGATGAAGAATGGGATCTGAAAGGGTCAATTAGACTCATTCGTGAAGGGGATGAACCTAAAATACTTCCAGTCACTCTCACACCTATTGTGGTGCAGATTCAGTGACCGATTGAGGTTGAAGTAGCTGCACTAACTCTATTTGAGGTTGAGATAACAACACCCTCAGCCAAGCCAACTCCGTTTAAGGTAGAAATGACCACACCCTTCACCGTGACGATAGCACCTACACCGTCCTTTAAATCTAATGCTATACCTTGGGATTATGCTGCAAAGGCGAGAAGGAAAGGAAAAAGGAAAATGGAGGAAACAGGTGCTGCACAAGGCATGACCAGAACTAGTAGGGTTTACACGCCCAAGCATTTGGAGGAACGAGTAAAGAAGCCACCTCCAGGCCACCTATCATTGAAACTGGCCCGGATGACCTTTGGAGAAAAGTGCAGGCGAAAGAATATTCTGTGGTTGATCATCTGACCAAAACCCCTGCACAAATATCCATTCTATCACTACTGTAGTACTCCAAAGCGCATTGGAATGCATTGATGAAAGTGTTGAATGAAGCTTATGTACCCAACAACATTACCAGTGGAGAGATGGCCAATATGGTAGGACAAGTAGTAGAAAGCCATAAGATCACTTTCCGCAAAGATGAATTGCCGTCGGAAGGATTGAGTCACAACAGGGCATTACACATCACAGTGCAATTTTGAGGGAATATTCATTGCCAGGGTCCTGATAGATAGGGGTTCGAGTCTCAACATATGTCCGCTGACCACTCTAAAGAGGTTGGGTAAAGGTTTGCATGAGATACGAGCATGAATTATGAACGTGAAAGCATTCAATGGGTCCCAAAGGGCCACGATTAGGAAGACCAACCTTTGTTTGCAGATGGGCCAGACTTGGTTTGATGTTGAATTTCAAGTATTCGACATATCCACCACATACAATCTGTTGTTGGAACGACCTTGGATACATGCTGCTGGGCCCGTAGCCTCCACTTTACACGAGGCCGTAAAAGTTCAAATGGAATCATCAGGAAGTAATCATCCACGGGGACGGAGGTTATCCCATTTACACCAATTAGATCGTTCCAGTTGTTTCTAACAACGCATAGCAGTAAGAATTGTTGCAGCATTTGAATTCATATTTGCTAACAGGCAGTGTATATGTGTATGCTTCCCCTAATGACATGATTTCTACAGTGCACATATAAATCAAAAGGCACATATAGCAAGTGAATCAATGAGTCCAATAAGAATATTATCTACCACTTTTGTGCAGACATTATGAATCTAACCCTTTCGATTTTTACTAATTCCCCAATTGTTTATTACAAAAGTTATTACAGGCCCAATAATAAAATAGTTACAAGCGTAGTACAAATAGTGGCAGTAAGCTCAAAGCAGGCTCAAATAAATACCCAGCATTGTCTGGGCCTTTAGCAGCATGCCCAAACTTTCAGCAAAGCCATGTTCATCAACACAACTTAGAATCCATAGAAGAGCTCGAAGCCAAATCACACAATCATATTGCCAAGCATTGGATTACTTAAGTCAGACAGCTTACGTGTTTATGGGACAGTATTGAGAAGGAATTGGGATAATTCAGGTTCTAGCGTTAGGGGAGATGATTAAGGTCGAAATCCCTAGTGTGTCAGAGTTCATAAGGGCCTCAAAAGGACCCCGAGAAGTGCTCACACTAGGAAGGTCAGTAGTAAAACCCTTGGTAGCCTTGGCTTTCAGCCGGCTAAGAATAAGAGGTTCAGAGAGCATAGGTGACAAGTGTAAGGGAGTGGACAATGGTTGAGAGGCAGGAATTGAGGAAATACACTCATAGCTTAAAGTAGACATAGCAAAGTTGAGAACACAGAGCAACTAAGCAAACAGGTCACAAGACTTAGAAGCAGGTTCAGCAGGGCTTAGAATCAGGTTCAACACTTAGAAAATAACTTATAAGCAGTCACATATTTGAAAGAATAAAGGGAGAAACAAGTTTGCAAAGATTATCTTACACAGGTGCATAATACTAAACAAGTTTAAAACATAAAAGGTCCAAATTATGCTAAGTATGCATCCTAGTATCACAAGACAGCCATGTTAACTTTCATCAGGAAGCAAGACTGCATAAAGGCATGATAGGGAGCATACATGACGAATCAAGTAGTCATTGAAGAAATAGGGGATTAGGTGAGCCAAAGACATACTGAGGGACATATTAGTAGGGAAAACAAGATCATAGAAAAGTTCTTATCACAGATGCAAGACAAACATTATAGAGGTTCAGAACAGAGTGGAAAAGTATCTCATGTCAAATAGCACATGTAGGTGTTCTGGCATTTCAGAGCAGAGTAATTGACTAAAGAAGGTCTAAGTTATGTCATGAAAAAAATAGCTCAAACATGATAAGGAAAACTGGTTGAAGTACGTGTTAAGATCTCAGTCAATCAGTAATGGGGTATGCTAAATGACAAAGCAGCCGGGAAATATGTCATAGTTAATAAAGGAAGTTCTAACACATGTCATTACAAACATGAAGTATTCGTTACAGAGATTCAGGGTAAATCGAGTAAGCATGTTTAGGAACATTTAGGCACTAACACACTGGTTAAACGAGCTTAGGAGGGTTAGATTATCCAAGTTATACTTAGATAATCTCAGAACTAGCAGCATTAGGGGAAGGTTAAATGCTAAAGAGACTTAAAACAAACGCAATGTTAACAGAGTCATGCATAAAAGTAGTCGAGAAACACATTAAGCCATGGCTTTCAGAGGTGAGGACACATGCGAATCAAAGACACATAAGGATGGAATTGCAAAAGTCAAGTGGCTTACCAATTAAATGGACCACAATAAAGAACAAAAGAACCACAAGAACCTAGAACCTCAATGCGTCAAAGTTCCCAAAGAGCTCCAAACGAACCCCGGGCAATGCTCGTACCAAGAGAAAGTTTGAACACTAGACCCTCAGTGGCCTTGGCTTTCGGCCGGCCAAAACAAAGCATAGAACAAGATAATGAAGGAACCACAAAATAAGGCTTCAAATTTTAGTGAGATTATAACGATTCAGGTCTGTCTTAAAGGGGAACGGGAATGGGTTTATATAGTAGCAGAAATTGAGCAAGTAAACAAGGAAAGCTGTAAAATCAAACATAAATAAGGAAGTATTAACATGCAGAATCAATAAAAATCGAATTTAGGGAAAAAAATAGGTAAACCCTAGTTGATAGAAATCGGAAATTAACCGGAGTTCCTAGCTAATCGAACCAATATAGCCTTGATATAAACTTATATGGAAGAGATTTTGTCCAATTCAAGCGATTGAAGTTTAATGGACCCAAATCTGAGATATGGTACTTGCCAAGTTTAGGCAAGTACGAAGTCATACCATAGTCTTGCAAGTAATACAGAGATAACACATAAAAGGCAAGAAAATCATGGAAGGGATCCATGATTGAAACGGATTAGGAGAAGATTGAGAGGGCGGCTAGGGTTTCTAGGGGAGGGAGGAGTGTTCGAGGGCGGCTTCTTAAGAGAATGGTCTCTAAGGTTTTGGGAGGGGATATGAGGAGAAATGGGGGAAATATTATGACCGTTGATCGCTTTTGATCAACGACTGGGATTTGAGAAGAGTTGGGTCGGTCTTTTTTGGACTGGGTTGGGAATTAGGGTCATCGGGATTGGGCTTAGGGGGTTGGGCCAGAGATCTAGGGGTTTTGGTCCGAAATTATTACCAATTTTGGGCCAGATTTTAAAATAGAGAATTAAGGGGAAAATAATTTAATAACTCAATTAAATAAGATATAAAAATGTTATTTATGCAAATTAATATTTTGAAATAATAGTTGAAGATTATAAAAATGTAGGATACGATTTTGATCCTGAATAAAATGACAAATGCAACACAAATGTAAAATATAGGCTATTATTGCAAGATTATGCAAGTAGCCTAAAATACTAATGCAATTATAAAAATAGAGTAAAATACCTGAAGAAAATATTATAGATGCACAGATAATGATTTTAGGTAATTGAGTCATCCCAAATATAATTTGAAGGAATAATTAATAATTATTCAAGTAATTTAAATGTAGGAAAATCAATTTAAAAGCTCTAAATATTATGAAAAATTATAGAAAGTTCTTTTATAGATTTGTAAACTAAATAATGATGCGCAATTGATGTATTGAAAGTATATATAAATTTTGAAAAAATATGAGGGCAAAATTGGGTATCAACAGCTACCCCTCTTTACCCGGGAATGATGAAAGAATTGTCGGGTAAAGAAAATGATGACAATTTTGGCCGAATTGAATGTGGGATGATGTGATTTAGAAAAAAAATGGGCGCCAAACCCTGGTTCCTGAGTTGCTTACATATCCCTAGTGTTACGGGAATCAGGCCGTGTGTAGTTCTGGATCCAACGACGAACAAAACCGATGGAGTGGTTATAAGAATGATCGTATGTTTTGGAAAGGGTTCTTTTGGGCAGGATAGTATCGGATGAATTTATGCGAATTGATGAATATGAATTTGAAATGTTATGGTATATCAATGAGCAAATATTTGAACGGTCATAGAATAAGAAGCGGGAATTGATGATGGTCGGTTACGTTTGAAAAAATTGCAAGATATGAACGTTATGAACGGAAACCGGAGTGAAGATTTCTCCCGTTTGAAGAATGGTTACTTCCTGGATTGCCTGCAAAACTTAAAACAAGATGCATGCAAATATATATGGGTTATTGCAAGAATTTAAACATTAAGCAAATTCCCTTTGGACCATGAAGGTTGTCTTTGGATGGTGAGGATGATGTCCTTGGACCATGACGTCCTGGGCCATTTATCGTGAGATAAGGGATGATGTTCTCGGGCCATGAAAATGGTGCCTCTGAACTATGACGCTTTTGAATAATGATGTGCAATATTGAGAGATCCTCAGGCCATGACATGATGTCTTCAGGCTATGAGGATGATGCATTTGGACTATGACGCCTTTGGATAGAATGGAGATGTCTCAGCCCATGAGATGCAAAGACATGATGCCGGGTCACATAAGAAGCGAAACAAGACAGAGCTTATTCTTGTTATAAGATTGGGGCAGAGCTTAGCCCCGGGAAAGCAAAATAGTGCTAGATTTCAAGTAGCATAGCATTCGGTATTAAGCAAGGTAAGGCAGAGCTTAGCCTTATGCAATTGAGGAGGCAGGGCTTAGCCTCATGCAATTAGGGAGGTAGGGCTTAGCCTCATGTAAATTGGAGGCAATGCTTAGTCCCATGCAAAGAAAGGCAATGCTTAGCCTTATGCAGTTGAGGAGACAGGGCTTAGCCTCATGCAAACTAGGAGGCAATGCTTAGTCTCATGCAGGGAAAGGCAATGCTTAACCTTATGCAATTGAGGAGGCAGGTCTTAGCCTCATGCAAAATGGGAGACAATGCTTAGTCTCATGCAATTAGGAGACATCGCTTAGTCTCATGCAGGGAAAGGCAATTCTTAGCCTTATGTAATTGAGGAGGCATGACGTAGCCTCATGCAAGGAAAAGAGACATGTCTTAGTCTCATGCAATTAGGGAGGCAATTCTTAGCCTCATGCAAAATAGGAGATAGGGCTTAGTCTCATGCAATTAGGAGTCAATGCTTAGTCTCATGCAGGGAAAGGCAATGCTTAGCCTTATGTAATTAAGGAAGCAGGGCTTAGCCTCATGCAGAAATAGGAGACAATGCTTAGTACCATGCAAGGAAAGGAGACAAGGCTTAGTCTCATGAAATTAGGGAGGCAATGCTTAGCCTCAAGCAAAATAGGAGACAAGGCTTAGTCTCATGCAATTTGGAGACAGTGCTTAGTCTCATGCAATTAGGGAGGCAATGCTTAGACTCTTGCAAAATAGGAGACAGGGCTTAGTCTCATGCAAAGAAAAGACAATGAGTGATAGCAGAGTATTTCTTATTTGGAGAAATGTCTACGTTTGACAATTTTGTCGTTATGAAAATAGTGATTTTGATATGTGTGAATACTCCTATTATGTTCATTATGCTTGCATCCTAAGAAAAATCGTGAGTTTTGCGGGGAAGGTTAGTTCGTGCTTTTGTCTTCTTCTTGCTTTGCTTTGCTTTGCTCTGTATCGAGATCCTGCTCAAGTTACCATAGGTAGCATCTGGCTGTTTATAAAAGTAAAGTTCTCGAAAAATATGTGTGCATTTGATGAATGTAGTTATTTAAAAACATAGTAGTATGCAATATCAAGTAAATTAGATGAACCAATGACTATGACACTTTAGAGACATTGCGACTTATTTGCATTAGAATTTTGGGGGTCCTCCTCAAAATTCTGCCCAGTTTAATAAGCGGTTCTTTGACTGTTCTTCGTATGACGAAATCGGCTGGACTTGCTTCAGAATTTTGAGGATGCCCCAGTTTCTGACCATGGAAAAATAAAGATTTTTATTAAGATGTGATCGAACCCACAGGGCTGCCTACGTATCCCCTCTTAAACGGGAATCAAGTCAAGCGTAAATCAATTACATCAGATGAAGAAATGTAAACAATCTAAGCATAATATCTCTTGACTGCGTCTGAATTTGATCAATGACTTGGATTTGAGAAGAGTAGGGTTGATTTTTTGGACTGGGTTGGGAATTAGGGTCGTTTGGATTGGGCTTAGGGGGGTTGGGCCAGAGATTTGGGGTTTTTGGTCCGAGATTGATACCAATTTTGGGCCAGGTTTTAAAAATAGAAAATTAAGGGGAAAATAATTTAATAAATCAATTAAATAAGATATATAAAAATGTCATTTATGCAAAGTAATATTTTGAAATAATAGTAGAAGATTATAAAAATGTAGGATATGATTTTGACCCTGAATAAAATGACAAATGCAATAGAAATGTAAAATATAGTCTATTATTGCAAGATTGTGCAAGTAGCCTAAAATACTACTAATGTAATTATAAAAATAGGGTAAAATACCTGAAGCAAATATTATAGATGCAAAGATAATGATTTTAGGTGATTGAGTCATCCCAAAATAATTTGAAGGAATAATTAATAATTATTCAAGTAATTTAAATGTAAGAAAATTAATTTAAAAGCTCTAAACATTATGGAAAATTATAGAAAATGCTTGTATTGATTTGTAAACTAAATAATGATGCGCAATTGATGTTTTGAAAGTATATATATTTTTTGAAAATAAATATGAGGGCAAAGTTGGGTATCAACACTACTATTGTCCAAAATACCCATTGTTCCAAGAATCTGCTAACACTGGTTTAGAAAATACTGAGCATCATCTCACTCTGTTCCACTTAACTCTGGAGGCATAAGCCTCCCAAACCACTCCAATCTCTTCTCATCCTCATCACTCATAGGTGAACCAACCTCTGCCCGAGAACCAGCAACCGGCTTAACTAGCAATACACCCGGTGTCCGGTGACCTCGAGCTAGCTGCTCTGGACTACAGGCGTCACGGTTCTAGGCACCTCTCCAACCTGTGAGGTAGCTGGTGCAACTGGAATCGAAACCGCCTGATCAAGGCTCGTGCACATAGTCAAAATTTGGGTTAAGGCCTCTTGAAGGCCAGGAATAATGATAGGCATTACTGGTGCTTGAGCTGGCCCCACCGGGTCAACAATATCTGGTGCTTGCTCCTAAGTTGGAGCAACTGGTGGCTCCACAGGTGCTGCTCTGGCTGTAGTGCGAGCCCCATCTCGGTCTCTACCGTGGCCCGGCCTCTCGCGGCCCTAATTGGTGGTACTGGTAGCCGTCCGCTTGATTCGGTCGCACTTGTCCTCACCATCTATGAGATGATCAAAGAGTCAAGTTTCAAATTTCAGAAATAACAAATCCGCATGACGAAGAAAAGGAAAGTGAAGTTTCCTAATAGTTCGGTAGCCTCACGAAGATAAGTACAGAAGTCTCTGTACCTATCCGCAAGACTCTACTAAACCTGCTCATGACTCGTAATACTTATGAACCTAGGGTTTTGATACCAACTTGTCACGACCCAAAACCCAACCAGTTATTGTGGAGCCTAACACACTTGGTATGCAAGCCATACATAGCAATAAAGAACCAAAATAGCGGAGTTTATAGAAATAATATAATACATGATAAATCCCTTAGAATTGGTAAATACTGAGTCAGTAGCTCTAATATGGAAATACAAATGACCAAATAAAATAACGTTTGAAATAAAAACAACAATATATAAGAAAAGAGACACCAAGACTCGGTTGAGAATGTAGTTCTACCTCGTTCCGCAACGATCAGCTTTGCTATAAGCCTCAGCTACTGATGACTGGGTCCGACACCTGAATCTGCACAATTAAGTGCAGAATGTAGCATGCGTACAACCGACCCAATGTACTCCGCAAGTATCATAGCTAACCTCGACGAGGCGAAAGAAGCAAGAAATATAAATGATACTTGCTATAACCTCTACAATCTCATCAATTTAACAAGTACAAAATAATAATATGATCAAGTCATAAAGCACAGAAAGAACCATCTGTGTGTGTGCAATTACTCAAGTTCTTTGCTCAGTCAATGATAAAACATATAAAGATGAGATACAAATAAATCAGGTAATTAACCATGGAAATTGCAAGTAAAGATGAAATACAAAAACCAAAATAAACACTGACTAGATTTTCCTCAATATTTCCATATCTGTATCAAAACACTGATCAGTTTTCCTCGAATCCGCGTGTATACCATCAGGAAGGCACATGAAAGGGTGACCCTAGGTAGATGTATCCATATCCACACTCAACACGACCAATTGAACGTGCTATTAGTCTGACGTGGTCACAGACTCAATATCAAAATTCGCTCGCACAGTCACATGCATAACAACACAATCCACTCCGCATGGTCACATGCATAACAACAAAATCCGTTCGGCGTGGTCACATGCATCCAGTCCAAATCACATCACATAGAAGCAAATATACAAGAATACATGTATATGATGAATAAATATGATATTTCATGCTCCTGGACTAGTATAATGTCATGCTATAGTGTAGGCCTGTGTAAAGTGTGCTATCATAACTCAAATCAGCAATTTCATTATAGAAATATCAATTATCAAGTTGAATCAGGAGATTAAACTCTATGTAACCTTAAACATGGATCAAATAGTTCACAACAAGGTTACAAATATGAGAAACACCATAACTTAAGGCTCAACAGTGAAAACAAGGCATATCATAACCTAAACACTACCTTGAGCATAAATAAAAACCCCAGTACTCGCACATGGGTTCAAACCCACACATGTGCGCACCCATAGCACGTAGCTATCACAAATAACTTAGGCATAATTTTAAGTAGGATACTTACCTCAAGCAAGCTAAATCACTCCTCTAACAAGCCCTTCCTGCGCGTATCAATATCACGATTGCTCGAATCTAGCAAAATAACTTAATACCACCAACAGTTGCCTTAGGAAACTATTCCAAATGATAAGGTAAAGTCTTGATTCAAATATGCAAAGCCAACCCAAAATGTCAACCCCGGTCTCGTACCCTGGAACCCGACAAAATTCACAAATTCTGAACACCCATTCAATAATGAGTCCAACCAAACTAATTTCATCCAATTCCATCCACAAATCAACCCTCAAATCACCAATTCTCACTCTCTAACACCATAGCCGAAAACCCCCAAATTTCACTTCAAATTCATATAAACTAGATGTACTAACCCATGGCTAATCAATATTTCACATCAAAAGTGATTAAACTTCATTTACCTCTTCAATTGTAGCAAAAAGTCTCTCAAAAATCGCCCTTAGCCGAGTTCCACATCTCCCAAAATGAGAAAACACTCAAACCCTTTGAATATAAGAATCTGCCAGTGAAATCGCACCTGCGATCTAAATTTCTGCTTCTGTGGGACCCTTTATAGGTCCAAACCACGCACCTGTGAACTTCACATAAGTTTTGACCTACCATTTTTGCGGTCCAACTCCCGCTTCTGCGCGTCTGCACTTGCAGAACCCTTCTACTTTTGCGATCCTTGCTCTACCAGCCTTCCTCTGCTTCTGCATCCCTTGGCCGCATCTGCAGGCTCGCAGATGCGGTAAATCCTTCGCACCTGCAACCTTCTCTACCACCAGCTAAGCCCACATCTACGATCACATGCTCGCTTTTGCAGCGTCGCACCTGTGGCAAATCCCTCGCAGGTGTGATTGCACCAGAATCCCCAGGCTTCAGCAATCCTTCAAAGACCAAAATGAATCCGATTCAATCTGAATCACACCCGAGGCCCCCAGGGCCTCATCCAAACATACCAACATGTCAATACGAACTTACTCGAAGCCTGGAATCACATCAAACGACATCAAAACTAGGAATCGCATCCCAATTCAAGCCTAATGAAACTAATGTACTTCTAACTTCTAAAACTAATGTTGAATCATATCAAATCAACTCCGAATGACCTCAAATTTCGCACACAAGTCCCAAATGACACAACAGACCTAGTCCAACTTCCGGAACCAAAATCAAAACCCAATATCAACAAAGTCAACTCTCAATCAGACCTCTCAACCTTCAACTTTCCAACTTTCGTCAAAAAATATCAAATCAACCTACGTACATCCAAATCAACATCTGGACTTACGCCTAAGTCCAAATTATCATATGAAGCTATCGGAACCATCAAAACTCCATTCCATAGTCGTCTACACAAAAATCAAACTCTAGTCAACTCTTTTAACTTAAGGCTTCAACCTTAAAACTACGTGTCTCAATTCACTCCGATACCTTTCCGAAACCAATCCATAACACTCCGTCAAGTTACATAACCATTATGAGAAGTAATAAATAGGGGAACGAGGCTACAATACATAAAACGACCGTCCGGATCGTTACACTTATCCAAAGACTCGAAACGCCACAAATAACGTCAAAATAGAGAATCAAACACCAAATTCATCATGCAACCTTCAAACTCAAGAACCTCAAATATTCATAACCAAGTGTCCTATTCATACGAAATCAACTCGGAATGAAACCAAATCTTGCTTACAAGTTCCAAATGACGAAACTGACCTATTTCAAGTCCCAAATTAACAATTTGACCCCGATAGCCACAAAGCCAACTCATGGTCAAACTTATGAAATTTCTAAACTTTCAAATTGCCAACTTTCGATAAAAAGAGACAAGTCATCCTAGGAACCTCCAAATCCAAAATCGAACATATGCCTAAGTCCAAAATCACCATACAAATCTATCGGAATCATCAAAATATGAATTTGAGATCGTTTGCACAAAAGTCAAACCTTGTTCAACTCTTCCACTTAAAGCTTTTAAATTGAGAGTTACTCTTCCGAATCAATCTTGAACTTCCCGAAAATCAAACCAACCATGCACGCAAGCCGTAATACATCATATGAAGCTACCCAAGACCTCAAACTACCGAACGGAATGCCAATACTCATAATGACCAGTTGGGTCACATTCTCCCCCACGTAAAGGTACGTTTGTCCTCGAATGTGCCAAGAGTCGTTCCAAAGCCATAAAATAACTATATACACTCATCATACACATACCCATAGGCGATCCCACACCACTTCAATCCATATAAGTTATACAACACAACCTAACTAAAGATGCTTGCTTCAACCTTTGTCCATAAACTTTAGAACCCAATCTCCAATATCCAGAATTCCTTATAAGACCCGATTCTCGTATCTATACACTATATAAGTCTAAACAAGATCCATCAAGCTATAACCATATTACAAGATATAATCACACGATATACCACATAACTCTTGTACTCATAGTAATATCTTCCAACCATAATAGCTTCTCATTAACAAATCCGGTACTGATAACATACCTCATATCCAATAAAACCTTGTTCTAAACCTTCGTACACTGCCAATGGTGAAAGAAACACATAGAAACTCATAAACACTCATAAGATCAACAAGTCATGGAGTTCACTCACCTAATATGAGCCATTGCCAAATTATAAGCTGACTAATGACATATCTATCCAAGCGTACCTTATCCCAAATTTGATTGCATTATTTCTAATTCCAATAACCTCATCTCAGCCAGTACATCATGCTTGACTAATAGGCCAAACCAATGCCCCTAGTGCCACATACAACACCATCCGTGCCCAAATAGGCAAAAACTCAAATACAACCAATGATTGAAGGAGAACTAAATCCGAGAACCATCCCGCAAGCTCAATAGATACAATCACAAAATACAATTTTATGAAGCCATCCCACAAATGAGAAGTAAACCATACAAAATAAGCACAAAGGATCATGTCCCAACATAACTCCGCTGGGGTGCGTAACCCAATCCAAACATACCGGTCCACATGGGATACCCATTGCCAAAATTCGCATACCCACCAAACACGTGTGTATCTACAGTAAGCATGCGAAGCACATGACCATAACTATGGAGAAACGGATAGCACTGTGTACTACAAACAAGAAAAACACAACAAAGTGCAATACACAACTCCGCATCCCAGTAGCCATCTCGCTCAAATTTTGCCAAAAGGCCCAAGCAAAACCACATTAAATGTGGAAATAGTCAATAGTCTCACAATCCATCGTAGAATAAGAGAGTAACACATGAAATATGTTAGGACATGAATCAGATCTACTCTAGTCAATGACACACCCCTCAATAATAGCTGTGCTCAGTAAACAAACCTGATCCGATGTAAAATGCACATTCTCATTAGGCCTACCAATAGGCCCCTGAATCAATTCTGATCATCCTAAAATAGATATATTACCTTCCAAAAGTCCATAGTAACCTATCCATAAAATATACCATCAGTTGTCTAACTCTTAACATATCTTCATAGTCTACAACCAAGAAATAGTCCGCCTCTCAGAATTATAATATCCAAACTGCGAAAGAACCAAAATCTCCATACCTGACCTCTAACTCTCTCACTCAAATGACTGATACGTCAGGCATACATAATCACCCTATAGGAGATACTCCCATATCCTTCCTCACTATGTAGCAAAACCTGAACATCAATGGCTTCCAACCATGCGATTTTTCTAGTACTAATCAAGCATCTGCAATCAAATCACAACGTACCTTCAACAAAATACACCCTTCGCAGGCGGTACAAAAATAGTGCGAGCATTATCTTCAATATTTGAAACCATCCATGCTTTCTGGAACTCATGATCTTCCTCTCGAAACTGAACCGCAACCTCGTACATGCAATCTCAATTCCACACAGTACACCGTATCTATCATGCCATCACATGAAAAATATGAGAATCTCATTATCAACTCTGAATTACAAGTCGGATAAATACTCCATCAGCCAAAAAACTTCAACTTAACTCACTTCAGGAGAGAACGTTGCGACACGAAACAAATCCTTTCATACCTATAAAAGACATCAATCCCAAGCCGTGATCGAAACTATCGAGAACTCTACGAAACCCATTTGCACAAAATCAAGCCATCAGAACTGAATCCCTCTAACTCAACCAAGTCACGCAGGTTGCCAAACCCAAGAGTATTGCCACAAAACACCTATAAAGCTTCACCACACTAAAGAAACCGATCATTTTTATTACTATGCCGATCCAAAGCACTACAAAAATGACCTATTTCTTTGAGTTCGTCTTGACTTGCCTTCAAGTTAACACTTCTCCTTACCAGTATACTATGATCCTTAATTAAAGCTCACCCCAAGAGATCCTAGCATGAAAACTCATCGTCCTAAGGTCCATAAGCCAATGTATTCCCTCTTAAGCACTCAATAGCAGTACAACTATAATGCCCGCTTTGAAGAGACCTTTTATGAATTTGAAGGTGTTTCTTTCCCCTCTCTCTATTACTGAAATATAGAATCAATGATGATATAGGAATACTGAAAGCCTCGGCATCATCCAATATAAGTCTCAGATCTTAGCCATACATAAATTCAGGAAATCCTTAAACACGACATATGAATGAACTCATTGGAACCTTCTCGAGAGTCATTTACCTGCTCTAATCTCCAATGCACAGCAAATATGCACCGTCGTCTTATTAGGATGCTTGGGCTTTCTTTTTTTTCTCACTCTTCTTCTTAAATTCTTCAATTACTATGTTATATTGCATCTAATTATGAGTCTTACAATAAGGCAACTCCAGAAATATGCTATATTTCTTTCCTTAATCTTATAATAAGGCAACTCCAGGAATATGCTATGTTGCGTCTAATTATCTGTAACATCATATCTAGGAAATTCAGAAGGGGTATCTTCTGTAACCAAAGTGAACCTTTGAACTCTCTCTCAAATTTTCTCCCCCCAACATGTTGGAGGTGGAAATCATGTTTAGATTTATTTCTTTATAGACTAATCCTTCATACTTTTGAACACATAATCCTCTGGCAAAACTTGAAGGTGACAATCAAACCATGATTGATTTCCTCTATGTTTTAAATTGAATGCCTTATCACTTTCCATACAGTAAAGACAATAACTTTCCAACAGTCATCCACCCAAAAAATATTCCAAAAATTATTAGTTGACGTGTAATATGTTTCAACACCATCATACCATAATGATTTTATCTCATCAATCCAATGATGCAAATATACATCAACCAAACCTGTTTGAATTATGTGGAGTGGGGATAATTCTATTTAAAAGTATATATAATACATCTATGATGGAAGATTATACGTGTAAGAAAGATTATCCATCATGAATATGGAATAATAGAGATAGAAAACAGCATGAATCCATCGGTACACAAACCCAACCGAATATTCCTTGGTTCACTATCAAAATCAGATTACATCCTATCAATATAATTTCAAGCTTCTCAATCTGAAAGATGACACATGACACCAGGCAACCTTTTCTTCTTAATAGTGTCATATCATATAAGGAACAAAACTCATCGATATGTACAATCACTTTAACCTATGTATAAGAAGTAAATAATGCATTGCCTTCGTAGCAACCTTATTCCTGCTAGAAACCTAATTAAAACAAGGGTTTTCACAACATTCTAATACTACATTATCCTTTTAGTATAACAAAAAACATCTTCACAATAGTTAATTCTCATAGATGAGAGTCTTGAGAAAGTCCTAACTTAGAAACCGATATCTTTGCCTTATAAAAATTGGCATGTGAGCTGATATTTGGGTCAACTAATTCAATCATAAAGCAATTAAAAGAGTCCATGTCCGCTTGAGATATATTTTAATCTACTTTGATACTTAGCAATCTAATCGCAATAAACAACTTAGAGTGTATACTTATTTCAAATAGCGGACGATTAGTAGCCTCTAACTCTTCATAAAAATGCTTTGCTTCTTTGTTAGCAGCTTGTTCAATATTTCATCGGGTTCAAACCCGACTTGCATTCCAAAAGCATTTGCAACCCTATCACGAAATGTAGAACTTAACTATTATTCTCTACTGACCTGCTACTTTCACTGACAACTATATTTTGAGATATACCATAACCACCATAGATCTCTCCATGATTATTTCACGACTCAAATCCCACCATGATCATGATGACACCCAAGCCAACCTGCTAGATAAACTAATAGAGGCAAAACCTATATATAATATCACAAAAATTAAGATAAGTCATCAACATAGCTAATATCATGACAAAAGTCTGAGTATGATATATTAATTGTGTAATCAAACATAGTTACCCCTAGGAACTGGTGTCACTATATCATGAGCCCTAAGAGTAACAAATTACATAAGTCTATGGAGTATATCACTGTTTAAATAAGATAACAATAATAGATAAAAAAAATGACTCTAAGGTGTTGCGGATGACAATGTAGCTCCACCTTGAGTCTCCATAGGTAATATGCTACTGAGCTCTCCCTTGGGTCCTGCTAGTATCCAAATTAGTAGCTGTACAAAACTATGCGGAAGTATAGTCTGAGTACAAAGGACAAGGTTTGGATATGGGACAAGGTTTCTACGAAGAAGGGGATGAGAAAAAAATGTCAGATGTAGCCTTCACAATTGTAGCTAGGGAAGGGGATCTTTCACCAACACACCTGGGAAGTGGTTCAAACAAAAATAAGAAGAAGACACTTGATATGCAACATAGCTGGGATGGTAAGATGACACAAGAAGTTGTGATTAGACGACTTCCAATGAGGGTTGCGAAACAAAAGGTGGCTGCACCTACAACCTGCACAAGACCTGACAAGTCAAATCGAGCCAAGAAAAAGTGAAGATGTTCGAAGACATTTTGAAGAGGGTTGATGAAGAAGACAAGATACTACAAGTCAAAGAATTCACAAAGCTAGAGAAAAAAGGGCAAGAAAATTATTCCTACATAATTTTATTTTACCATTTTATTAGCATCACATTATGTAATATCATCATAGAGTGTGATATAAACTCTATGATGATCATACAATATATAGTTTTTTCAAGTTGTTATTTTTTACATTCTGGCTAGTAGATGAGGTTGTTCATGCCTCAATAGCAATTGAAAGGTACTGTCTAGCTCAGTTTGTGATTGCCACTTATCCTATGCCTTTGGAAAATATCCAAACGGCTATGAGATCATTCGCCTTTGTGAGACTCTGTCGGCAGCCATATCGTGAGTCTGTCACTAAAAGAAAATGGAGGCGCATAGGGATGACTCTATAGCCAAGGATAGAGGCAAAAATACGGTACTATAGCCCTCCTTACTTGTACTATTCCTTTGTGATCTTTCTTTCATTATTATTATTAAAAAAAATGTACAAAGGACAACGTGTACTCAACCTATCAAGTCTAACCCACTGAAGTAGTGATCAGGTTTTGATACGAATACTCACTTTCCATAAAACCTGTTTAGTTCATGATCATAGGCAATAATAGAAGAAATAGCAAGTAATAGTCTAACTACTAAGCATAGTTAAGACATGAGAGATAGTACTTGTCCCTTCAGATATCATGATTAATGTATAAACTAAGGGCATCTGAATAGTATGTAAAAGGAATATTCATCAAGTAGCTTTCATAAGGGACACATCAACAAGAGTCTACAATGATTATGCATGATAAAGACTACATTTTATCCAAAATCAACACAAATATATGTGTCCATTTGCATCTTTGAAAAGAACTGCGGAATAGAGAAAAATCGAATAGGTTATTACTAGTTTACTAAAAATATAAAGCAACAAAATAGAGAAAAATAAAAGACAACTAAAGCAAGGGCAGAAATTATCATGGATATGCACTATAGAATGAAAACACTCTCAAATAATAAACAAAGTGTCACGATCCAAATCTCAATATAGGCCGTGACAGGGCACCCAACGAGCTGCTACCCATTAGGAAAATCCTCTAAACTACTCTTTCTGTTTTAATTTATATGACGTTGTTTGACAAGGCACGGATTTAAGAAAAAAAAGACTTTTTAAACATCTAGTCTTAAATACTTAAAAGGTAAAAGCTTTCTAGGGTTATAATATTTGTTTGCTATAAAAACTTCTCATTAAGGGTAAAATGAGTAAAATTAAAAGTTTAAGCTTAAATTATTTCCAAATATAAAAATGTGCTATTCGATTTGAAATGGAATAATAAGGAAAGTGTGTCATATGAAAGGAGTATAACACGCTGATAATAGGGTAGGTAACAAATAAGTAACACTAAAGATGTCTAGTATAAGTACGGCGTGGAAACGAGGTAAAACTGTCATAAATATCCTGTATAACCCAACTAAAGACTAAGTCATGGAGCACTAGTATCTGAGAACATATGAGATGCTGAATAAAAAACAAAATGACTTGTAATAGATTAAGTTGTCTCCCCGAAATAGTAGTGGCTCATATTCCCACTTTTCCCTTATTAGATACTCTTTTAGAGATTAACACGATTTTATTAGACCTTGCTAGACGAGTATAATGATCTGACCGGTAATTTTAATTTTAGAATCATGTTCCCTGATGTGATGCTTCCCGTAGGTTAATTTAATGTCATATGACTTCGTCGATGGGTGGTTTAGTTTTCGTAGAGTTTGGGAGTGATATGAAACACTTAGTTCATAGTTTGAGGCTTGAAGTTAGAAGAGTAACCAATGTTTGACTTTTAAGTAAATAACATCAGAATCGAAATTTGAAGGTTTCAATAAGTTTGTATGATTATTTTGGACATGTACGTATATTCAGATTGAATTTTTTATATTCCTAGAAGGATTTGGCACCACTTGTCAAAAGTTGACAATTTGAAGAACATGAAAGTTCATAAGTTTGATCAAGAGTTTACTTTAGTATTATTGGACTCTGATTGGCATTCCGAGACTTTGGATATGTCTATATAGTTTAATTGAACTTGTGTACAAACTTTGAAAGTAATTGGAAGTGTCTAAGTGTGATTCAGACACTCTTTTGAAATAATAAAGATTTACGAACTTAAGAAAAATTCTAATCGGTTTGAGCCGCGATTCTTTATTGTGATATTTTTGTGGGAGTTTTGAGCCTTTGTATAAATAAAAATTAGGCATTTGGACTTGAAGGAATATTGGATGAATTCCGAGGGGTTCATGTGAGTTTCGGCGCGTTCGGAGCAAGTTTGCAGAATTTGACAGCTAATGGTCCAATATGCGGTTCGATCTGCGGACCGTAGAATTGGTGTGCAGACCAGAGTCCTGATATGCGAAGCACTAGGTAGCTATGTTTGAAGTTGTTGAGTGGATCAATTTGCTACTCGTTCTGCGAACCGCTGAACAATTATGCGAGCCACAAAATTGATCTGCGGTTCCCTAAGATCCATCACCCTATGTTTACCCTCTAATGTCTCTTTCGTGATGGTGTATACGCAGGTAATGAGAAATTAATAGATTTTTGGTTGATTCTGATGTGGAATCCGATGGAGTGAGTTTTAAGAATGAAGGTGAAAGCTTTGACCATACAAGTGAATCCTTTATGTTATATCATGCATAATATATGCTTTCTATGTTTATCTTCTAACATACTACTTGATGCTTTTGTTGCATGATTTAGACTTGATAGACGGGATAGAACTATCCATGTTGAGTCGATCTCTCTTGATATATTGTTTTACAATATTGTATCTCTTTTCAGAGTCTTGTTGTGTGTGAATATGAGTTGTACATGTTTGTTTGTTAGTAGGTATCATGTGACCTAAATCTCATTATTATTTCACTGAGGTTAGTCTTGATGCTTACTGAGTACACATTACCTTATACTTATACTACATTCTACATATTTTATGCTGATTCTGGCATTAGCTCGAATGGACCTTAGGAAGGTGCCCAATAGCCAATATAGGAAACCTGCGGTAGTGCTGCATGATCACCCGCAGACCCTTGGAATATCTTCCTTCCTTTCTCATATTGTTACTTACATTTCAGACAATATTTGTATTATCGAGAGATTTTCTTGTATCTTATTTTAAAGCTCATGAATCCGTGCTACCAGAACTTGGGAAACGTATTGTCGTAGTATTTATGTGTTTGTTGTAGTTGAAGAATTTGTTCTAAGTATTTCTAATGTGGTAGTTATATTATATTCTTGTTATGCTTAGTTTCATCTATGTTTGGATATTGACTTATCTAGTATTGGTGGTTAGGGGCCATCACGACCTTTTGTGGGATTTTGGGTCGTGACAACAGGTAGTTTTGTGTTTTATATACCTATTAAACTTATATGTCAAAAATTGTCTTTTAATTTTAAGTTTGTATACGGGTGAAACCGAGCCCTTTGGACACCTCGGTTCTCGATGAAGTAAACGTAGCAGAGATGTGACTGTAAGGAACCGGAATCGGGGCAAGGAGCCCCTCGACTTGAGGTTTGGGCAAAACACTTGCCCTCGAATGAATCGGGGCCACGCTCCTCGAGTCCAATTAGAATCCCTAAACTTCAGAGAACATTATCAGATAATCGAGCACGACTAACAAAGGGTCGTGATATTCGTTCCCAGTCAGATGTCACGGCGTGAATCTCGGCTTGTATCGACAGAAGATTAGTGATTAGTAAAACGGAAGATCTTTACCTTTTATGGGATTGTAATTAGGGTAAAACTTCCCTACTATATAAAGGGGAGTCTGACTATTCATTAAGACCATTGTAATACGCACACCAAGGCAATTTACTCTTATTTTTTCTCTGCCATTCAAAGTTCTTACTGTTGTTCATCAATTCTTTATTATTACGAGCCCAGGATCGAATGCAGGCATTACGTTAAAGCTGTTACTAAGTCCGGGTTCACTCGCCACAATTGATTTGACAATTTATCACGCCCTTTATCTGTTTAATCTAACAAAATTTATCATTTGTATTGAATTAACCCACGTATCCTTAAATCCAAATGCTATTCCATCCTTGTGGTAAATCAAGTCAATGGGACGTTCGAAGTGAAGGAGGACTGAATACAAAGGTACTTGGATAAACTACAGGTAACATTACATCGATTGAAGGAGTGGACCCTGCAACATACAGCGAAGCCGATGCTCTAGCTAACCTGGGGTCATCGGTCGATGACGATGAATTCAGCTCGGGAACGGTCGTACAACTCATGAAATCGGTAGTGGAAGAAGGCCACGCCTAGATACACTCGACAAGCTTAACCTGGGACTGGAGAAATAAGTAAATAGATTACCTGAAGACTAGGAAGCTGCCCTCGGATCCTAAAGAATCGAGAGCTCTCTGCACGAAGGCGGCCAGGTTTAGCATGTCCGAGGATAACACCCTATTCAGAAGAACGTTCAATGGCCCACTCGCAATATGTGTGGGATAGGGAGACACCGAATATGTTTTGATAGAAGTTCACGAAGGCACCTGCGGGAACTATTCGGGGGCCAAATCGTTGGTTCATAAGATAATTAGACCCGGCTATTACTGGTTGACATGGAGAAAAATGCGAAGGAATTTGTACAGAAATATGACGGCTATCAGAGGTACGCACTGATGATCAATCAGCTCAGGGAACTACTGCATTCGGTGTCGCCCTGGCCATTCATAAAATGGGGAATGGACATCGTCGGTCCCCTGTCTTGGGCACCCGGTAAGGCTCAATTTATATTATTTATGACTGATTATTTTTCTAAATGGCTTGACGCTCAGGCATTTGAGAAAGTCAGAGAAAAAGAAGTTATTGATTTTATTTGGGACCACATAATATGTCGGTTCGGGATGCCAACCGAGATTGTATGTGACAACGAGAAGCAGTTCATTGGCAGTAAGGTAAGCGAATTTTTTGAGGACCATAAGATCAAAAGGATCCTATCAACACCCTATCACCCTAGTGGGAACGGGCAGGCGGAGTCTACAAACAAGACCATACTCCAAAACCTTAAGAAATGGTTGACCGATGCCAAAGGAAAATGGAAGGAAATTTTTCCCGAAGTCTTGTGGGCATACCATACGACCTCAAAGTCTAGTACCGAGGCCACCCTGTTTTCGTTGGTCTACGGTGCGGAAGCACTAATATCGGTCGAAAGGTATTACAATCGGAGAGCCAACCTCCAACACTTCAATATCGGGAACATGGTGTTAAGATAAGTGACACTGAACACCCAGAACCCGAACAAAGGGGAGCTGGGACCGAATTGGGAAGGTCCATATTGAATTATCGAGATTACCGGTAAAGGTTCGTATAAACTTGAAGCAGGGAATGGTGGGCAACTACCCAAAAACTAGAATGTTACCCACGTAAAATGATACTACTGCTAAGGTACGACCCCGTTCATTATCTTTTATTAATACATATATTGCGAATTGGACTACACTTGCAGGCAACAACCAAAGGATGATGTAGTTGTTAGGCCTGAAAGCACACGTTGCACTCTTTTTCCCTTGAACCGTTTTTGTCCCAAATGGGTTTTCCGGCAAGTTAGTGGATTGTGCTAACTTAGAATCCGAGACCGGTTTTGAGTCGGAGTCAATGGTCACATCAACAATATCCGAGCCCTCCTGACGATCGACTTCAAATACTGGGGCCATCACCCTCGAGTAATGATTTTAGCAAGGAAGGAAACTTTGTGCTTGAACAGTCGGAACTCGGTGGATAGGATTTATTGTAAAGGCTAAATGGTCAAAATGAACCATTCCTGCATAGACCACCCAAGCCATAACACGAAGCCTGCACACACTTACAATCTTGTATATTACACACAAGAACGAAAGAAAGTTTCTACCTTGCAGATACATATTTTGTCCTTTAAGACTATTACATTTTGTTCCTTAGGATATCGAGCCCAAGGGCCGCTGTCATGCCCCAAAATCGGGGAGCGCGACCGGCGCTCAACCGAGTGAACCCGTTGAAGCAAGCCCGTCAGATACTTTCTACCCAAACTTACTCATGAATAAAAAGAAGACATATTTTCGTTAATTAGACAACAAGGATATCATGTATACAATACCCATTCATTTCCATTAGTTACTTCATTTTAAAGTCTCAAAATGCACACATTTTCATAGTCTGAAGTGGAATAAGTGATTCAAACACAACATAACTTGTTTAACTTTTCCAATACCAATATACAACCCACACTATGTCTACGGAGCCTCTAATAGATACAAAAGAGTACTATGATCGTGCCGGCAACAAGGCCCCGGCTATACCTCAAACACAATACACAAGGAACAAAATATACATGACCCCGAAATGAAGTGGGGCTCATCAAGTCTGCTGGAAAGAGGGTGTACAGCTATCACTGATCAATGCCACCTGCTATGGAACCACCTGCATCCATTAAAGATGCAACGCCCCTGGCAAAAAGGACGTTAGTACATATAGAATAGTACTAGTATGTATGACTAAACACCCTCTCAATAGAATGAGTAATAATATAAGGAGGAACAATCATAAAATCAATGGAAGCCTCAAACAATACCAAAACATCAAGTTAAGAACAAGATAAGTTTTCAAGTAGATTTCTATATTTTTAGGTTGGGATATCTTTAGCACCGGTATGTTACCGCTCACAATACCACAGTACTTTTAGCACGGAGTCCGATCATGACCCGATCGGCTAGGCCGTCTCATATGAGACATCAACCACAATCACAATTTCAATTCCAATTTCTAGCACAATCACCACCATGTGTGCGGCATGGCGTCCGATCACGACCCGATCGGCTAGGCCGTCTCACCACAGTGCTGTGTGGATAAACATCATCCTTTTCTATCAATTATCTCATCCCAATTAAGGGGAATAATTTTCATCACCTCAATCTCATCCCAAACATGTTTATTATAAAAAGGGTTTTTAGCTCATTTCATACTTTTTTCACATCTTTTCATTTCATTGGCACTAGTGGCCACAATTGCAATATCATTCTTGGCACTTGGCCGCATGACATATTTTATGTTCCCTTTTCCACTTTCAAACATCATCATCTTCATCAACAATAAGGTTTTTGAATTCAAGACTTTAAGTACACATGTGAGCAATTAAGATTCATAGGCACATAGAGATTTTTCACACAATTTGGCATAATAACCTTCACTTGAACTTGACTTGAAGTCGTAACATATAATATACAACCCATATCTTGAACACCTTCTCAAATGATAACATAACTTGATAAAAGCATTTGGAATACATATTGAACATATATCTTTCAACACAAGCTTATTCGGAATAGCCAATTTTTTAATGAACAATTTGGGGTTTATATAATTTACATGAACACCATGGATTCAATTCTAAGAGAGGAGTTTAGCCAACATACATCGTTTTGAGCTTTACTTAAGTTACTACAATGTTCCGGAAATCCTAGCAACTTTAATCTATTTAGAGACATAGCAAAATTGAACCATAATTAGGAAGATATTCATGGTTTCAGCTCATTTGAGCATTTTATCAAACACTAGGTGTGCATCTTGATTTCAAGGTTCCTCTATGGTGGATTCTTTCATCCCAGAACCCAATCTTTACCCATACTAGTTCAATGACCTTCCCCAACCCTAGTTAGTAAATACATGTGTAACGACCCGACCGGTTGTTTTGAGAATTTAAGCTCCGTTCAGCAGCATATGGTCTTGAGCAGCTTTATATTATGTGTTATGACTTTCGTGCGTGGTCGAGTTCAGTTACCGGATGATTCAGAGTCAAATTGGAAGAAAGATTCTAGTTTTGGAAGCTTAAGTGGTGAGAGTTGACCGGAATTTTGACCTTGTGTGAACGGCTCTAGAGTGGGTTTTGGATAATTTCAATAGCTTCGTATGGTGATTTGGGACTTAGGCATGCGTCCAGATTTAGAGGTCTGTAGAGTAATTTGAAGCATTTCGGCGAAAGTTAGAAAAATTGAAGTTTTGGAAGGTTGAGAGGTTTGAAAGAGTTAACTTTGGTGATATCAGGGTCGGATTACGATTCCGAAAGTTGGAGTAGGTTCATGATGTTGTATATGACTTGTGTGCAAAATTTGGGGTCAATCGGACGTGGTTTGATAGGTTTCGGCATCGGCTGTAGAAATTTGAAGTTTCACGTTCATTAAGTTTGGATTGAAGGATGATTTGTATTTTTAGCGTTGTCTAATGCAATTTGATGGCTCGACTAAGTTTGTTTGGTGTTTTAGGACTTTTTGTTATGTTTGGTTGAGGTCTCGGAGGCCTTGGGTGTCTTTCAGGGTGAGTTTTGAGCGAGTCCGGGCATTTTGGCACTATGATATTGTTCTGGAACGTTGGAAGAGCGGACCACACAATTCCATATGCTAAGGCACATTTTTGAGTGTTATAGAAGATGAAAAAGTGCTGCAACAGACGAAAAAGTGCGGACCGCAGAGGAAAAGTGCGGACCGCACAATTTTGTCTGCGGCTGCACTTCTGGTGGTTCCGCAGGTTCGCTGGTCTGACTTCAGAAGATTATATCTTTTGATCTACCGGGAATTTGGAGATGATTCAAAAATAAAAGTTGTAGCCCTTTGTGTCTAGTTTCCCAGAAGGTAAAGAAATCAGAATGTGGGCATTTGTAGAGAAAGTTGTGGTCAAAATACTGAAGCCTGGTATGCACAAGTTGCAAAAGTGCGGCCACACAATTTTGAAATGCGGCCGCAGAAGCTAGGATGTGCGACCGCACTTGGAAATGTGCGGATCGCACATTGAGAGGTCAGGTTGGGTACTATATAACCGAGGTGTAGGGTATTATTTCATTTTTGGACTTTTGGAGCTCGGTTCGAGACGATTTTTCATGGGTTTTTCAAGAAATTCATCGGAGTAAGTGATTATAACTTGAATTTGGTTAATATACATGAATGTATCACTGATTTCATCATTTAATTAGTACTTTGAGACGGAAATTTGGGAAAAATTGTAGAAACTTCATAAACTATAAATTTAGGATTTGAAGGTCGAGTTGTGATCGGAAATGGCTAATTTTGGTATGGTTCAACTCGTGGTTGAATGGGTATTCAGATTTCGTGACTTTTACCCGATTCCAAGACGTGGTCCTGGGGCCCGACTTTTGTGTCGACTTTTTGACTTTGGACTTAAAGCTTAGTATTTTCTTATGGAATTGATTCCTTTAGCTTGTGTTGATTGTATCGAATTGTTTGTGGCTAGATTTGGGCCATTTGAAGTCGAAAAATCGTGGAAGAAGCATTCTTACTAATTGATTGAGCTCGGTTCGAGGTAAGCATCTTGCCTAACCTTGTGCGGGGAATTTCCCCTTAGGATTTGAGTTTTCTATGTTGATTGTAGTCCGTGTACGCGAGGTGATGAGTGCGTGCTCGGACTTATTTGTGGAAAGTGTGCCTCTTAGGATTCTTAGGTCCTTATATTCATGGAGTATGAAGTTGTCCTTGATATGATTGAGTTCCTATTTACTAGTTTCACCCCTACATGCTTTAGTTAGAAATAACTGCTTTAGGATTCACTCTTGTTGCCTATTTGACTCTTATTTGACTTAACTGAAGATTTTACCTCTTCTACTGTCATGCTATCCTTCATAACTGTTTATCTTTATTTGAAATTATTATTATCTCATCCAATAATTTTTAGTCTTAATTGAGCCTGCGATTATCTTTCCGTCGCTTATCCTTAATTGAATTGTTGAATAATCTTCGTAATTGCTCAACCTTAAAAGAAGTTAGATATCCTATATTTCAGTTGACTTAGTATTATTTGGAATTATTTGGAATTATTTGACTCGTGTTAGTTTCCTTGTTGTTGAATTGTATATTTTGGGATCGTTGCTACATATTTGTTTTCCCTTGTTGAGCTATTCTCTTTACGCCTAGCATTCTTTACTGTGGTTATTCCTTGTGAACGGGTTCTATCGTTTCTTTGTGATTTAAAGTTCTTGAGTTGATTTACTTTCCGTACCTTATATTATTGTCATTGTTGTTGTTGTACTTCTTGTGGTGATGCACGAGGTTTCTGTCGTGCTGTAACTGTTATCTCTGTTGGTTGAGTTGCATATTTACTTTGTGACTACAAAACGGTATTACGGTAGATCCCCATATTCCGCATATTTACTTTGGGTCTAAGAACGGTATTACGGTAGATCCCCCTATTCTGCATATTTACTTTGGGACTATGGAATGGTATTCTGGTAGATCCCCTGTTCTGCATATTTGCTTTGGGACTACGGAACGATATTCCGGTAGATCCCTCTATTCTGCAAACATTCTACGTGCTGTCCGTTCTTTTCCTTATGCTTACTAGCTGTTATGAACTATGTTAGGACACTTGCACAAGCATACACGTAGCTAAGCACCCTTATCGGATAAGAGGTTTTCTTGATATTGTTGAGTATAGATGCACACCCTTGTTTACTTGCTTTCTATGTGAGGATGGTCCTATTTGGCACGTGAGTCGTCAGTGCGGTTATGAGGTGTGATGAGGGCACATGATGCTAAGCGTTAGGGTTCAGGCATTGAGACCCGTGAGTTGTGATTTGTCCGAGATTCGGTACCTCGCGGAGTTTGTTGACTAAAATCTAATGTGAAAGCGATCGTAGTTGCTGACTTGTTACTTCTTCTTGCTGCACCGTGATTTTAGATTTAAGTTATGTTTCCGTTCACTCTTTTGTGTCCTTATAATGGTATTCCGCTGATACTTGTCGTTTTCCTTTTATTATTGCAATTATGGTATTGTTAGTCATATTGTGTAGTCTTTATGTGGAAATCGCACACTGTTGTTCCTATACTTATACTTGTTCAGTTTATTAGACTAGTAGGTGTCCTGACTATTCCTCGTCACCACTCTACCGAGGTTAGTCTTGATACCTACTGGGTACCACTGTGGTGTGCTCATACTACACTTCTGACATTCTTTTTGTACAGATCCAAGTATTTGATCATTAGTAACTGTGTGGATTCTTGCTGAGGAGACTCAAGGTAAACCTGCTGCGGCGCAGGCTTCAGAGTCACCTTCCTATTTTGTATTCACACTATTTTTACTTATTTCCTAACAGTTGTATTTAGAAGTTATAGTAAACTCTGTAGAGCTTATGACTTGTACTACCGGTTTTGGGAAGTCGAAATTTTTTAAGTGGTTTCTATTTCAAGTTGTTAGATGTTATTTAAATGTTGTTGTTACACTTAATGTTAGGCTTACCTAGTCCCTAAGACTAGGTGCCATGATGATACCCAACGGAGGGAAATTTGGGTCGTGACAACATGTATACATAATACTCTCACAACCAAGAATCATACTCCTAATCACCCAACTTTTACCCCAAACTCGAAATTGAAGACTATGTTTAGAACCTTACCTCTTGGGTGAAGATCTTTTGAGATTTTCTTGTTGGAATTCAAAGCTTGGACAAGATCTTGATGAACAAAGCACTTAGGCTTCTTCCTCTCTCTAGACACTCTCCCTTCTCTCTAAAATTATCAGATTTGTGCTCCAAAATGACCTTCAAGGGTTATTTATAGAAGTTGGGCCGGGTTATAAAAATCAAAAACTGGATCCTCCGATTCCAGGTCTGCGATCACAGAGTGAACCGAGAACTGCTGTGCGGCTCGCAAAATGGACCGCAGAATTGATCTCCAAAAACTGAGTTGTTTTGGTTGGGTTTACGGCCCGCAGACCTGTTCTGCGGTCGCATAATGCACCGCAAACTTGTTCTGCGGTAGCATAATGCACCGTAGAATTTCCCTCAGGAAATGTCCATGTTGGTTTTGCGGTCGATGTGCGGCCCGCGAAACGATTGTGCAGTCGCACAATTGACCGCGAAATATCATCCCAACTTGCCCAATTTCTTGCTTCACTCTGCGGCCATTCTGCAGCTCGCAGAGTGATTCTTCGGCCGCATAGTGGGCCGCAGAACTGTCTTTTCCTGCCAAACAGTTTCCTCAACACTTCAGTGTATTCTTTAACATAAAAAGCCCAAGCCTCTACAACCTTCGTGCTAATTAGTCTACCTCGACACCATAGAACTTTAAATTCCTTAGCAAAATTTTCTGGGGCCTTATATTCTCCCCCGGAACCAATAGATCACCCCACTCGGGGACTAACATTCAAGACAAACTCGGACGGCTCGAGATATCGAAGCCTGGAGGCACAAAAGCCTATTAGGCAGTGCCTATACTTAAAAGGCTATGGCCATCCCCACTCAGGGACTGTTGTCCAAGACAAACTCGGACGGCTGGGGCTATCGAAGCCCGGAGGTACGAAGCCTATTAGGCAGTGCCAGAACTTAAAAGGCTACGGCCACCCTAAAAATAGCTCGGAGATGTCCGAAGCCCGTAATCAAAACGTAAGGCCTTCCAAATTCCAAACAAGTTCAAAGGTTACCCTCAACAAAATTATAGTCTAAAAACATCTAAACAAGCATTTTGGGGAAACCTTCCGTTCATACCGAGCCCCCACAAGTTTCAAACAAAACTTATATCGAGAACAAGTCTTGTTCATACCTCCAAACAACGACTTATTACTACGTTTTATTCCATGCTAAGGCATTTTAAATCTTTGCGAAAGTAAAAAGGATGCTATAGGTAATAGACCTGAAAATTGCAAAAAGGGAAAAAAGCTCATATATACATTCCAAAATATCTTTACAAAGGCCAATGAAAACGGACTTAACAAAATAATGTACAAAATGCAAAAATAAAGACAAAAATTCCTTAGGCACCTACCCACGATCTCCACCGGAACCTGCCTCGTCACCAGAGCTATCGGAGTCTTCTTCATCTTCGGGTTCGCCATAGCCCTCAGAGCCTTCTTCTCCCTCGGGTTCAGCCAGCTTCTTGGCCTTGACCTCTTCGCCTCTTTGCCTCTTCGATCTCGGCCGACAGGTCGAAACCTCGAGCATGGATTTCCTCGAGGGTCTCCCTCCGAGACAACCAGTTCACATACTCGACAATGACTTTCAGGAGGGCATTGGAAGCCCCAACGTCAGCCCTGTACTGGGCCACCATCTCTTAAGCATCAGCCCTGGTTGTTTCCGACTTGGACCCTGTTATTTCGAGCTCCTAGCCAAGGGCATCCCGTTTAGCAGTGGCCGAGCCCAGTTGAGCTTGGAGGTCCTCGATTTGTTGAGCCCATGCTTCGGCCTTCTCTTTCAGCACTCGGAGTTGGACCTCTTCTGATGCCAGCTTCTCCTGTGCGGTCTCCTTCTCCTAAGTCAGTCGATCCATTTTTCCCTTCTAGACATCAGCCGTGGCCTAGACCTCATTCATTTCGTCCCAGAATTGGTCGATCCGGTCAATCTTCTGCTGAACCTTCGAAGCTTGGTCGTTAGTCGCCCTGGCTAAGTCTTCATTGCCAACTTTGAAAACCTTTACCTATTCTACCAAGTCGGCTTGCTCCTTCTGAGCCGCGTCCAACTCGGCCCGGAGATTCAAGACGGGTGCTTCCTCGGTACCTGCAGGTCATCCAACCCGGTGAAGTCCTCAAAAGCCGCTGAGTCCACACCCTCGAAAAAAGAGCAAAGACGATCGTCCGCACCATGAGCCACTTTTTTGGACCGCTCCTTCACCGTTCGAGCCAACTCAAGCATGGACTCGGTATAAGAAGGCATTCCCGAAATATCTATTACACCGGGCGCCTCCTTCAGGGCATGGACGACATCCCAGGAAGTCTCGGGACCGGTCTCCTCATTGACCTCCCTAATCTATGGGAGATCGGCCTCATGAATCTCTTTCTCGACGGCACCTGCTCCTCGGGGGGCGTCACTCCATGGGCCACGAAACAATCCTCCTCCTCAGGCTCATCTCTAAGCCGAAAGAGTAGGTCCGAGTCGGGTGCTCGAGAGCTGGAGCTCTCCTTTGGCTTACAGGCCAACCTTCTCTTTGTTTTCTTCTTCTCTGAGCTCGGGGAGCCAAGAGCCTTCCTTTTCTTCTTCTTTCCCACTGCAGTCGGGAGCTGACCCGAAGCGGTGGGGCTAACAGACGGAGCCTTGTCCCCTACTGCAGGCCTGAGCTCAATAGTTTTAGGCAAACCTACAAAGGAAAAAAATGAAGGAAACAGGGTAAGTATGATGCGAATGGGAGAGCCAGATGTTATCTATTCGGGGAAGGGTCTTACCATGAGAACGGGCTTCCCAGCCGTCCCTCGAGAGTTTGTGCCATGAGCGTTCGGAATGAGGCATTTGTGAGCAAATTCCCTTGATCCACTCCTTAAGCCGAGGGACAACGTTTGGATTCGAGCAATAGCTGCACCACCGCATATACTGGTGTGGAAAAAGGAGATGAATGTAAAATCAACATTTAAAGGAAAATTATGCTTACGTGATACATTCTACTTCTCGGGGAATGGCCTAAACTCGGCAGGGATTAAGTCTGCGGTCCTCATCCGGACGAAGCGTCCCTACCAGCTCTGATCGTAGTCCTCATTGATGCTTGAGAATGGGGCTTTGCTAGCCCGACGTACATGCTTTATTAGTCCCCCTCGGAAGATTCGGGGAGTGTACAGGCAGAGTAGATGATCGATGGTGAACCGACCGGAGTCGATTTTGTCCATGAAATATCGAAGGAGGATTACGATCCTCCACAAGGACAGGTGGATCTGACCAAGGCATGCTTCGTACCTCTTACAGAAGTTCAAAATAACTGGGTCCACTGGGCCCAATATAAAGGAATAAGTGTAAACACTTAAATACCTCTCCACGTGGGTAGTGATGTCGTCCTCAGGCCCCGACACTACTATGTCTTTGCCTACCTAGTTACAGTCCTTTCGGACCTCGGGAAGGACGCTTTCGGCAATGGAGCATATATATCTCAATGCTCCTTTACGTCGGCCCTGCACCGACGAGGGTTTCTCAGCTTTAAAGTCATCGGCGACCGAACAACCCCCGGTTTCGATCATTTTCAAGGGAGGTTCGGTAGCCGATTTATCGATAGCCGCATCAGTACCGGACCTCTCGAGGACGACCACATGGAGAGTGGTCTCATCGATTTTGGCAATCGGTTGGGAAGAAGAAGCGACTTTTTATGGAATAGATTTGGAAGTTTTGGCTATTGTTATCTGGAAAGGCTTGAAAATTTTGAGGAGAGGCTGAAAGATGAAGGTCAAATGCGCTGATTTGGATAGAAAGTAAGTAAAAACTTGTAACTGACTGAGAAATCTTGAAGAACAGAGGTAAAAATATTAGAGTATGAAGAAGGGTAGTAATATCCTGAAAACTCGAAGTAGAAGCTTGGTCAAAAAGTGAAAAATGAACGAAGGAAGGAATGATTTAGAAGGTTCGTGTCGTTTTGCATTCAGGGACGACTATCCGATGGTTGACGCGTGTTTGAAGTCATCATGACACGACTGACGGGACATTTCATATTCTTTGTCGTTTCTATCATGGCGTATTGGAGAAGGAATCAAAGTGCATATGTCGCTTCTCGTCGTTTTCTTAAACTTACTCTCCGAGAAATGAGGGGACAATCTGTATACGGGTGAAACCGAGCCCTTTGGACGCCTCGGTTCTTGATGAAGTAAACATAGTAGAGATGTGACTATAAGGAACCGGAATCGGGGCAAGGAGCCCCTCGAGTCGAGGTCCGGGCACCCTCGGATGAATCGGGGCCACGCTCCCGGGTCCGATGCGAGTCCGTAAACGTCGGAGAACGTTATCAGATAATCGAGAACGACTAACAAATGGCCGTGATATCCGTGCCCAGCCGGATGTCACGGTGTGAATCTCGATACGTATCGGCAAAAGATTAGTGATTAGTAAAACGGAAGATTTTTACCTTTTATGGGATTGTCATTAGGGTAAAACTCCCCTACTATATAAAGGGAAGTCTGACTATTCATTATGACCACTGTAATACGCATACCAAGGTAATTTACTCTTATTTTTTCTCTGCTATTCAAAGTTCTTACTGTTGTTCATCAGTTCTTCATTATTACGAGCCCAGGATCGAAGGCACGCATTACATTAAAGTTGTTACCGAGTCCGGGTTTACTCGCCATAATCGGTTTGACAATTTATCACGCCCTTTATGTGTTTAATCTAACGAAATTTATCATTTGTATTGAATTAATCCGCGTATCCTTAAAACCACACATAAATTTAATTGTTATCCGTTTTTAGGGTAAAAAAAGTTTCTTGCCCAGTCGAATAGTGCCAAATAAATAAGGAAAAATAGACTATTTCTTTCAATTAAAAAAAAAAAACAACCAATCCTAAATGATGAGTTTCTTTCATTATATCTTTTATTCACACCTCAATTATATCATTTCTAATTTCTTAAGTAAGATACTTTTATATTGGATTTTACCAATGCAGTAAAATAGAAAACTTGAAGGCATTCTCTTTTTGAAAATTCTAACTTGACTTTCTTTCCTTTTGGTGGTGAGGCACCTATATCATCTAAATCTCGGCGTTAGTATTTTAGAGGCCTCCCAATTTTAATGGATTCCTTGAAACGAGGCTTTTACGTGTGGGATGCCTTCTAATTTATCGTAATATAAATTCGTGTATCTTACTCCTTTTCATTTCCCTATCTCTCTTCTTTCCCAGGAAATAGCAAAATTTAGCACCAAGAGGGCGGAGGAAGAAAGAGGAGGGGAGATGGGGAAGTACGTGGAGATGTTGGATGCCGGAGCCAAAATCGCCAATAGGATTCGGTCCCATTATCCCCAAACCTCCGGCTTGTACTATCATCCGCCTAGCAACGAACAACATGGTGCTTCTGGCAACAACGCCATGGCAAATACAACATCTCTGCTTGACCCATTTTCTTCCAAGGCTGGTGAAGAAATGAACACCAAGGATCTCATTCTTTTCGTTGTAATTGGATGAACGATATATTTTGTGACGGAAACCTTTCTCTTTACCTTTATTTCTCTTGAGGCAAAGTCTATATTCTTTTATTGTATTCTCTGTGTCCTATTTTGAATGTCTTGTTTCATATTTAATGTTAGACTTAATACTTCACCAAACTTTTTTGTCACATAAATATGTGTACATGTAAAAAGAGAGATCGTCTCTAGTGTTTGTTAACGAGATCATCATCTGGCTATATATATATATATATGTTACTTTTTGGGCTTTGATGATATAACTGAAAAAAGTACGTGTCCTGATAAATTCAGAACACTTTCTTATGATTATATTATTACAATTTGCGCGAAACTCATCTCAATTTCTCCCACTTCGGACAATTCTGTTATTCTTTATTCTTAAGTAGTCAAAACCTCCTACTCAAACGTATAACTTACACTTCCTATTCAGATAGATGATGGATTATTATATGCAAGCGGAAGCAATCTCAGTATCAAAATCACATGTAATCTAGACAACTAGCATAAACGGGATTTCACGGGTTACCTCTTGAAGCGTGAGCAAAACTCCTTTATCACGTGAGCCTCCAATTCTACAGCAACTCAATGAATTCTCCACCACCCGCACGATCACGATCTCCGAACGTTCCACGGTCTTCTACTGTGTTACCCAAATAATACCCGGAAATAGTAATTTCGTGTGGGCAAAATTTCTAAGGAAAAGGGGCTGAAATACTTCCACCATGTGCTCCTCCTTCTAGGTGGAGAACCTTATGTATTTATAGCACAAGTTTTAAGGGTTAAAACCCTTTTCCAAAACCCGTTGGATTTTCTTTTCCACCAGAAAAAGGATTCCTTTATTTTCTATTATTTAGGCACAGCAGGGACCACAGAATTTAATTAACAGGGCTTCCAATTATGGAATTAATTTATAATTTTCGAAATTAATATCCACCATATTAATTACGAATTATTCCACTAAAAATTCTTAATTGCACTCCTTATTCAATTTCGAAATTCATCCATTAAATCTTATTTAACTTTTCATCTTAAGATTCAGATACTAATCAATTAAATTAAATTACTGACGATTTAATTTATTGATTATTTCCTTTAGACTTTTGCTTAACTTATTTCATGTGTCGGATACAAAATCCACTGGCCGGGTTTACACATGAAAACTTATAAGCTTTCATAAAGGTGTATCATCAATCTCTAAACCGAGACATGGATTCCATCAACTAACTATTACTTCGCCAATGTACATTATTATTATCCAATTTACCAGGCATATTAACCTACGAAAGAATCTCGCCTTTTAATAAATCAAAACAATAATAATATACACAGCTAATAATAATTATATCAAGATTAAGAGTATAAGTACATTTAATGGCTAGAGAGTTTATTTTATTAAGTCAGTATAAAATACTTATCTCTACTTGGTCCGTTCAATACATACAAAATGTACTAGAACAAGAAGTTGGAATTAAACCATTCCCATAATCAAGATAAATTATATTTAATCTTGTGCTACAATCATTCCTGATGGTTTGCCCAATTCCATCATTAGATTGTGAACTCAAACTTTATACTTATAAGAACCGATGATTTAATCTTCCGTGTATAAGCTAAACTCTATACACTAAATCATCTACTATATAAGCAAAGGACACTGACTAATATATGATCTATTAAAACTTTATTAAAATTGAATGAACAATATTATCATAATAAATACTATATCTAAACCAAATCCATGGTTAATAGTATATATCCCAACAATCTCCCACTTAGACTTTTAACCATGACAATTGTCAGAATATACTATATCTAAATGCATGGTTAATAGTATATGCCCCAACAATCTCCCCCTTGGACTCATAACCATGCATCTACAACTTTCTCAGGCATTCTTTTACATGACTATTGTGACGATCCGACCCGTCGTCCCGTGAGAATCGCTCCGTTTCCCCCACTTCCTGCTTCGTTATGCTTCATTATCAGTGTCTTGTGTGAACGAGTTGAATTGGGTTGATTTTTGGAAGGAAATGAGACACTTAGTCTCTTTAAGGAAGCTTGTTTTGGAAAAGTCAACCGGATGTTGACCTATGAGTTAGAGGGCTCGGACGTGGATTCCGACGATTCGGTTAGCTTAGGGGGATGATTTGTGACTTAGGAGTGTGATCGGAAGTGATTTTGGAGGTCCGGTGTAAAATAAGGCTTGAATTGGCGAAGTTAGTATTTTGGCGAATTCCGATTGATAGGTGAGATTTTGATCCGAGGGTCGGAATGGAATTCTGAGAGTTTTTGTAGCTTCGTTAGGTGATTTGGGATGTGTGTGCAAAATTTCAGGTTATTCGGAGGTGATTTGGTTGGGGTTTTGATCAAATGTGTGTTTCGAAAGTTTTAGAAGAACTTAGGCTTGAATCCGATGTAAATTTGGTGTTTTGATGTTAGTTTTGGTATTTTGAGAGTGCAACTAAGTTTGAATGATCATATGTGACGTGTTAGTATGTTCGTATGCGGTCCCGAGGAGCTCGGGTGAGTTTCGGATAGGCTTGGGCTGCGTTGTGCTCGTTTTTCTTATGCTTCGACGTCGTTTCTTCAAGCATAAATGATATCATATTGAACAAATGAGCTCCGATTACTGTTTTGAATGAAGCATTAGATCCGTATCGTAGTTACGGACCCGTAGCAAAAAGAATCGTCGAATTTGGACATCGTATGAGGATTTTATGGCCATTTTACCAAGGTTGCCCAGATTTTCAGGTTAATGACGAAATTGCCCCTAACGGCGTATTAAAAACCTGCACTATTTGCAAATCTTAAAACCTACATATCTCCTTCATTATAAGGTCAAATTGAGTGATTCAAAAGCCTAAATTCATTAGAATTTCACAAGGAATCCATTGGGAGCAGTAAAACGCGTGAACAGTATACCTATAATGAGCAGGTCGAGTTTTCTTCCAATTTTTGAACGGGAAGAAGCTTCTGAGGCGATTTTTAAGAGAGAAAATCAGTGGGTATCACAGAGGTAAGTGATTTGATTATTAAAAACTCGTTTATGGGTGATTATAGACCATAATCCCAGCCTTTAATTCATGAAAAACAGTAGAAAAATAGGATTTTGGGGCATGAGATTATGAGACCTTTAGGGGTCGATTTGAGGGGTCAAACGGACTCCGATTTTGGTGTTCTTTATATGTACGGAATCGGGAGAAGATGAAAAACACTTTTCTGTAAAAATTTCTGAGTTTCGAGAAGTGGGCCCGGGGTTCGGGTTTTGTCAATTTCGGGATTATTGATGTTTTCGATTATTTTCGATTGGGTATTGATCCTATAGCATAATGTGACGTATTCGTTGTGGTTTTTGTCAGATTTGACGCGCGAGGAGGTCGATTTGAGAGGCAAGTGCATAGCGAGCTAGGATTTTGGCCGGCTTGAGGTTAGTAATAGATGTAAATGCTGTGTTGAGGGTTTGAAATCCCGAGTTTGCACATCGTAGTGCTATATTGAGGTGATTTGCACGCCGGATAACGGGCGTGGGGTGGACCACCGTTGGGGATTGTGACTTGGTCTGTCCCGCTTAATAAAATTACTACCTAATTGATTGAAGCTTAGTAGATATCCTTATAAAAAAGGATTAATTATCATAATTGGGCTTCGTGCCAATTGCTTGAATCCTTCAGGGATTATTTTTATTGGTTTCTTACCATATTTACGGATAATTGAACTCAGTCCTAGTATTTAATACTGTTTTGCAAACCCAGCCATTTTTTCTCAAAATATGGAACTTAATTAATATATCTGATGAAGTTTGGGCTGAATATTTATATATTATTGTGCCGGAGGGGCTTATATGATTCTGGACTGAGTATGGGATCGGGTTGCGCGCCGCAGCAGTACTATATTGATATAGATATGAGGCTTAGGGCCTAATGGATGCCACGAGATGACTTGATATTGCGCTTGGGCCGTAAGGGGGGCCCTCCCGGAGTCTGCACACCTCCAGTGAGCGCCGTCGGCGATAAATAAATGGAGCGGGCTGCACGCCGCAGCGGGTGCTAGAGAGTACCGTACTATTTGTTGCACTACTTAATTGATTGTCATTCATTTACTTATCTGTTGTAACATCATTGTTTTCATTGGTCTATTATCTGGATTGAACTGCTGTAATTATAGCTTACATTGTGCCTATCCAGGATTTCTTACTCTCAGCCTTTATTTATGTTTATTACTCTCTGGGTTGGAAGTACTCTCATTACTCCCTGCACCTTGTGTGCAGATTCAGGTACACCTGAGGCTGAGTGAAGACTTCTCTGCCGAGCATCATATCTGGAAGCATCAAGGTAGCTGCATGACGTCCGCAGTCCTAATCTTCCATCTAACCTATTTGCTTTATTTCCGCATTTCTAGAGAACGATATGTAGTAGGTTGATACTCATGTATTAGAGGCTCAGGCTTGTGACACCGAATTCTTCGGGCTGTGTAGTAGTATTTCTACTTGGATTTCCGCATGTTTTAACTATATTTCAGAGTTTCAGTATTATGACTTAGTAATTATTTGTGTTAATTGAATCATGAACTGTATAAAAAAGGTTAAGATTGTTGAATTNTGAATCATGAACTGTACAAAAAGGGTTAAGGTTGTTGAATTGGTCGGGCTTGCCTAGCAGTGTGTTGGGCGCCATCACGATCGGGGTTGGGGTCGTGACAAATAGCGACCAATGTTGGTCGCCATTTTTGACCGTTTGACCAAATAATACTTAGTGCATAGTATAGTGTAAGTATATATATTATACATATATAAGCTATATTCGATAAAATATTAGCTAATGCATTGATATATATATATATATATATATATATATATATATATATATATATATATATATTTTAAATTGAAGTAAAAGTAATTTAGAAAAGTAGAAATAGAGACCAACTTTGGTCGCTAATTATACATAAATTTAAGTTAGCGACCAAACTTGGTCGCTAAATTTAAATCAAATT
>NW_017672249.1:5703-5869 GCF_001879085.1 Nicotiana attenuata | reverse complement strand
TGGTCGCTAAATTTAAATCAAATTTATTTATAATTTATATAATATTTAAAATAATAATATATTTATTAAAAGTTAGGAGTGGGTCCCAGATTAGCGACCAAAGTTGGTCTCTATTTACGTGAGAGACCAACTTTGGTCGCTAACTTGGAATTATATTTATTTATAT
>NW_017672249.1:0-5693 GCF_001879085.1 Nicotiana attenuata | reverse complement strand
TGAGTATGGGATCGGGCTGCGCGCCACAGCGGTATGAAATTGATATTGATTTGAGGCCGAGGGCCTAGTTGATGCCACGATATGGCTTATTATTGCGCTTGGGCTGTAAGGGGCCCCTCCCGGAGTCTGCACACCCCCAGTGAGCGCCGTCGACGATAAATAAATGGAGCGGGCTGCACGCCGCAGCGGGTACTGGAGAGTACCGGTCTATGTGTTGCATTGCATATTTGATTGTCATTTAATTATTTATCTGTTGTGGGATTTTCCATAATTATTTTCACTAATTTTACTGATTTTATACTAATGGGTTCAAGTTGCTGTATTTATAGAATTACTTTGTGCCTATTCAGGATTTCTAATTCTCAGCCTTTATTTATGTTTATTACTCACTGGGTCGGAGTACTCACATTACTCCCTGCACCTTGCGTGCAGATCCAGGTACACCTGAGGCTGTGTGAGGACTTCTCTGCCTAGCATCATATCTGGAAGTTTCAAGGTAGCTGCATTTGACGTTCGCAGTCCTGATCTTCCTTCTATCTTATTTGCTTTATTTCCGCATTTCTAGAGAATGATATGTAGTAGGTTGATACTCATGTATTAGAGGCTCAGACTTGTGACACCGGATTCTTCGGACTGTGTAGTAGTATTTCTACTTGGATTTCCGCATGTTTTAACTATATTTCAGAGTTTCAGTATTATGACTTAGTAATTATTTGTGTTAATTGAATCATGAGCTGTATAAAAAGGGTTAAGGTTGTTGAATTGGTCGGGCTTGCCTAACAGTATTTTGGGCGCCATCACGACCGGGAAAATGGTCGTGACAATTTGGTATCAGAGCCTAGGTTACTTGGTCTCGCGAGTCATAAGTCGGTTTCGTAGAGTCTCGTGGATCGGTACGGAGACGTCTGTACTTATCCTCGAGAGGATGCAGAACCTTCAGGAAAACTTCACATTCTTGAATTCTTATCGTGCGTCCTTGATTCAGCTTGAAAAGAAACTCTTGAAATTCCTTCCACGTGTTCGTACGCGCGCGTGAGCGCTCAGTATCAGATATGCCTTGATGGCTTGTGATTCCCTGATCGAGGGGTGAGATGTAATCTCTGTGATTTTATGTTGCGGTATGAGTTCAGACTCAGGAAGACTAAGCGACTGCGTACAGTTTAGGACGGTGGAGGGTATACAGAAATGGTAGTTGGAGGCAAAGCAGGTGGGTCATCTCCTGCGGAGTGTTCTAAAGTTGTGTGATCCTTATGTTATCTATTAGAAGATCTCATTTACAAGTGAAGAAAATTTGTTGACATCTAAATTGGATCGCCTAGAGAGTGGGCTTAACTGTTGTGTGAGTGAATGGGAGATTTGCAAAAAAAAAAATCTAGATGATTTGTGTTTCCATAAGCTTATGAAGGATTGAGTTTAATCTCATTATGGTATTAAGGCAGCAATGGAATATGTGCATTATGAGTTGTTGGGAGTGTTTTTATCTATGGCTTCGAGCCAAGTTGGGGAGTTTGCTATTGATTAGCTAATTGTACGGTTATGTGCTATGTTGGTTCCGGTTTGAGGCATGCTGGCGAATCAGTTCTGGTTGCAAAAATTGAGCCGAGGATGGCACGAGTGAAGCAAAATTTTGACAAAGGTTATATGGTGCTTCGTAGATGTGTGAGAATCACAGGATGTCTTAAGTTGTTGTTGGTAAAGAATGCTCGGTGCATGGAGCAGGAAGATGTTTTTTTGTATTGGGATGAGGTCATATCCTGCGGTGTTAGAGTGCTAATGAGGCACGGGTGGTTATGTTCATTTGATCAGGTGAATTGCAGTTTGAATAAGAAGTAAATGACTCTCGAGAATGGTTTTAATGTATTCAAGATTCTATATGTAACAATCAGGTGTCTTAAGGTTGTGTATGTGGTTAGAGACTGTGTGTTCATTGGAAAAAGGGTCAAGACTTGTGGTATTTTTATGTTAATTATGGGATTCTATGTATCAGTATCTGGAAAGTAAAGGTAACGGATTTAGATTCGCAGGAAGTTCTTCAGGGTAAAGTATTTTGGAATGTGGTGTTTCTGGGAATATTTGAGAGAGGATTCAGTGGCTTATGGCTCTTAGACAGTATGGTCTTATGCTTGGGTCTCGTGTGGTAAGCCTGGGTTGAGGCATTGTGGTGCTACAGCAAGAGGGAATATCAAGTTGATAATGAATCAGAGGGAAAATTAGATAGATGGAGCAGCTTGATAGTAGACCGAATTGGTATGGTAAGGATATGATTAATTCTTTGAATGTGTTCGAGGTAATGGGTTCTTACAGGTATCTTGCAGCAATGGTCTTGGGTTTTGATGGCTTGCTTAGCTTGGTCTAGTTAGGAGGATTTAGTCCTGGCAGTTTAATTTGTGCAAACAAATAGGGGGAGTTTTTGTTGATTTCTACCGTGGTTGGAGAAGCGCATTTTCTACGAAGGTGAGAGGCATGGGATGTGTAATGATTTTCTTCTAGAAGGGATCAATGGAATTTCTTGACTAGTTGAGTGCGTAGATATCTGTGGCTCGGAAGGGAAATAAAAGTTTTCATGTTTTCCTTGGATGGTATGGTATATGCGGTATGTTGTGGAGGATCGAGATTTGCATGTACGAGGTTTCAGTTCAGTTCTGAAAAGAAGTTCATAAAACTCTTAGGCAACGGGTAGCCTTAGATAATCAAGGAAATGGTGCTGCTAATTGGAAGCGACTTGACGAGAGTATATGTCTCAGAAAAAGGGTAATGTGATTAAACTGATGATACTTCGGTAGTATTGCGGCATTTTCTTGTTGGATCAACTGGTGGTATTCGGGTTTGCTTGGTGGCACAGGAAATTTTAAAGTATCTATCATGGAGTGATGGGCTATTTAAGGTGTGGTATGCGTTCGGACGGCAAAATTGGGATCAGGTATGATGATTCGTGTGCTATATGGAGTTGGAGATTGGGAGTTCTCATGCAGGTTATGTCGTGGTTGTGGATCGTGTGTATTCGGCACCGTTTAGCGGCAATCGGGATTTGGAGGCTCGAGTGGATCTTTATTTGCTGGTATGTTAGATTTTGGATGTGATGTTGAAATTCAGACTGGTTGTCTTAGTGTTAGGTGATTCTGAACTATTGCGCTACGGGCTTTGCCGGAAATGCCACGGGTTGAGTGGCGAGGTGCATTGGATTATGTTCTTGCAGAGTGGTTTATATTTCAAAGACCCAGCGGACGGTTGGGAAGGATTGCTTTTCTTAATTGGGCCTTCGTGATGGATGTGCATAGGTTCCTACCATTGGTTCCGTTCCAGTGTTAAGGGACTTTTCGGATGCGTTTCTTGTGGCCGGGCATCTCGCCGGGCGAGGTTATGGATTTCGATATTGATTTGGTGCCGGGCACCGTATCGTACGGCTCCGACAGGAGTTATAGTAGTGGAAGGAGCAGCTTCAGGCTTTCTTGGTAATGAGTTCGTTGGTAGGCCAATGTGGATACGTGTTTAGCTTGAGTTGGCTTGGTTGGCCCCGAATTGTATTGTTGAGGGATAGGTTGATTCTATCGTTATTGAGCTTGTTAGTGATCTCAGAAGAGCTATGAGTTGCTTTTCGGTGTTGTGAGACGTTATGATTTGTTGGTTATGGGCACATGTGGTGCGGTTCTATTGGGGATTCATAGTGAAAGTCGAGCGGGAAGAGTAATTGGGTGTTGCTTGCTAAATGGAGAATTGGTTATGACCTATCGGGTTGCGCAGCGTATGTTATTTGTTTCACCGAGGGTGTAATGAATTGCTTTGGTTCTAGACATCAAATTGTACGTGGTTGTCGATTTTGAGCATAGTGACTTGAGGTGTTTCATGTGTAACAGTGTTTGGATAGGATCACGTATTGTAGCGAGGCCATGTGGAGATATGACCTTTCGGGGTAGATTCAGGTGTTCTATTTCTATGATGTGAGACGGGGTTTCAGCCTTGTGTTGTGATGGTACTGATGAGCTTGAGGTACAGCTCTTTCGTTTGAGTCATTTTTCATGATTTGAGTATGTTCAGACTGTTTCTTATTGGAGCGCGTATTATGCAAGTTGTGGCTTAGGCCTGTATTGAGGTGTCATATCACCAAAGTGGTGTGTTGGATTCGAGGTGATCGTTGGGGTCACTAATGAATACGAACGGATTTGATTTCAGCTTGTTGGAAGGATAATATTGAGGTTCGGCTCGGAATCTGCTGTGGTATTAGTCAAAAGGGAAGTGGCTTCATGAATGGTTGATCTGAGAAATGGTTACGGTTTATTGCGTGTTTCATTTATCGTTGGCAGTATATGAAAGTGTTGGAATAAGACCTTAGTTGATAAGAGGTTTTCTACCGGTATTCGGGTGTTGTGGGCAACTGCTGTGAATAGAAGTTATTGTTTCGAGTGTTTGGGTTATGTAGTATATCAAACGATTGCACCTGAGGTTGCAGGTATGGGTTATTACAGCTGGTTAGGGCTTATTCTGAGTATAGATGTGAGGTTCTGATCTTGTGTATGATTTCGGAAAGTGCAATGTAGTTCTATGGTTTATGGACTAGATGGATTGTGAAATTTCAGCTATGTTGTGTTATCGGACCTATGCGAGATAGGGTGACGCGGGATCACCCCCGGGTATATGCTTGGTAAGGTCATTCAGCTATTGGTTGGCTTCTAGGACAACTCTGGGTACGCTCGAGGACGAGCGTTTGTTTAAGTTGGGGAGGATGTGACGACCCGACCCGTCGTCTCATGAGAACCGCTCCATTTCCCCCATTTCCTGCTTCGTTATGCTTCATTTCAGTGTCTTGTGTGAACGAGTTGAATTGGGTTGATTTTTGGAAGGAAATGAGACACTTAGTCTCTATAAGGAAGGTTTATTTTGGAAAAGTCAACCGGATGTTGACCTATGAGTTAGAGGGCTCGGATGTGGATTCCGACGATTCGGTTAGCTTCGGGGGATGATTTGTGACTTAGGAGTGTGATCGGAAGTGATTTTGGAGGTCCGGTGTAGAATTAGGCTTGAATTGGCGAAGTTAGTATTTTGGCGAATTCCGGTTGATAGGTGAGATTTTGATCCGAGGGTCAGAATGGAATTCCGAGAGTTGTTGCAGCTTCGTTAGGTGATTTGGGATGTGTGTGCAAAATTTCAGGTTATTCGGAGGTGATTTGGTTGGGTTTTTTATCAAATGCGTGTTTCGAAAGTTTTAGAAGAACTTAGGATTGAATCCGATGTAAATTTGGTGTTTTGATGTTAGTTTTGGTGTTTTGAGAGTGCAACTAAGTTTGAATGATCATATGTGACGTGTTAGTATGTTCGTATGAGGTCCCGAGGAGCTCGGGTGGGTTTCGGATAGGTTTGGGCTGCGTTGTGCTCGTTTTTCTTATGCTTCGACGTTGTTTCTTCAAGCATAAATGATATCATATTGAACAAATGAGCTCCGATTACTGTTTTTAATGGAGCATTAGATCCGTATCGTAATTACGGACCTGTAGCAAAAAGAATCGTCGAATTTGGACATCGTATGAGGATTTTATGGCCATTTTACCAAGGTTGCCCAGATTTTCAGGTTAATGACGAAATTGCCCCTGACGGCGTATTAAAAACCTGCACTATTTGCAAATCTTAAAACCTACATATCTCCTTCATTATATGGTCAAATTGAGTGATTCAAAAGCCTAAATTCATTAGAATTTCAC
>NW_017672248.1:204570-205845 GCF_001879085.1 Nicotiana attenuata | reverse complement strand
GTATATGAGGGATCAATAACCGAGGGTTTAAAGGTGGGATTAGGGATAACGAAGCCTTGGGTGCGATCTGAAGTGAGCTGTATTAAAAGCCAGCTAGCGTAGCTTGGGAGAGTGCGTCTAGTAAATTGTCGTAATTACTCAGGAGAGATTTACGGTAATAAGAGTGCTCATGATCGGTAGAGAATACTTAGGCGAAATTATAGAAGACATAGCGGGAAGGATTCTGACAATTGGGGAAATCATAAATCTAGACCTCCTTAATCTTTTCTCTAACCCTCAGTATCATTAGTTGTTAATTTACTATTTTAATTTGTTAGTTAATTAGTTAAACACAAGAATCTTAATATCTATAAGTTAGGAATTGTTCAAGCTTGTCTTCTTGGTGATAGTGAACAGTTGTAGCTAAACCTTAGTTCTCTGTGGGATTCGACTCCGGACTTGTAAACCGGATTATATTTGCAACGACCGCATTGTCCTTTTTATAAGGCATAGTTGGGCGTGATCAAATTTTGGCGCCGTTGCCGGGGAACTAACGGTGTAGTTGTAGCTGTATATATTGCTAGAGTTTGAACTTTTTTTTTTTTTTTTTATAACTGTTGATTTGAGAAACATGGCATCTTGTAATTATGGGAATTTAGGTGTAGATAATTCTACTATTGATCTCCATACATATTGTGAAGGAAACCACCCGTGGCAAAATTTTCAAAACGTTCCTAAGAGCGAGTTATGTGCACCAACTCAATCTTATTTGTGGAATGTGTGTGATGTGTGTGGTGGTAAAAATGGTCACCTTCATGGTTGTGCTTATATTTCTTATTTTCCCCCAACCCCTTACTACGATGGTTCCACCTTTTCTTGTGAAGTTAATAGGAACAAAGAACCTGGGAATGCGAACCTGAAGGAGATCAAGGATATGCTAAAGTGTCTTCTGGAACAAAACAATGAGAAACAATTGCACATAGAAAGGCAAGAGGCAACTATTCGCAAGTTGGAGGCTCAATTGAGTCAAGTGGTTGGAGCTTTTAATGCTCAACAATCCAATATTGATGATAGTAGCCAAGAAGAGCATGAATTTGAGGTATTAATTGGGGAGGTCAAAGCAGAACATCAACAACCTAGCCAACTAGAATTTGAAGATGTCAATGTTGAAGAAGTGAGACTAGAGTCAGCCAAGGACATTGAGGATACAAATTTTGTTGACTCAGTATCATTGATGTTGAGGATGCTGAAAGTCCTGAAGTTCATGTGTGTGAGCGCATTGGTCCTCACTCCAAA
>NW_017672248.1:174064-201173 GCF_001879085.1 Nicotiana attenuata | reverse complement strand
CAAAACAGGTTTTAGATTGGTTATGTATCCAAAACAGGTTTTAGATTGGTTATGTATCCATAACAAGGTTTGGATTGGTTTTGTAACAACGAAATATTTCTATAAATAGGTTCACTGATGAACCTATTCGATACTCAAAAACGAAGAAATAAATCCTCTCTTCTAATGTTGTCATTCTCTTCTATTATTAGTCCTAGTTAATTACATAGTTCTTGCTATATTGATTTTATTTTATAATACGTTATCAGCACGAGGCTCTAATCCTTTCCATTACCATTTTAAGGTTTATTTTCAATATCCTCCAGGTATGTCTTAATACATGTTACATATTCTATATTAATTCAAGTTCTTATAGTAGTTGTTATGTCGTCACATAAAAGAAATTAATAGACATAAAATAATTATGTAGTAATTCATTATTCACATGTATATCAGAAAGCATTTGGTTAGAGATATTGTAAAAATTTGCCATGATTTTTAATTGGTAGAAATACTCGTTAACTCCTCTTAACTGAAGATGACCTTAGTAATTTTATTTAACCAATTTCTTTTAGATTTATATTCAGATATAATACTTTTTTTAAAAGATATATTTATGTGTAATTGAAATGACTTGATCAAGTGTTTTGGTTCATTCAATAAGTACTGGACATGCATATGTTTCTCACTTGTCATGGAAATTTAACTTGCTACTAATATATTGTGAAAACACTTAGAGTTCCCCAGTAAAATTTTGTTTATGTATTCTATAATATTTGTCAGATACCATCATAATTTATTATAAGTTATTTGCTGCAAATTTAAAGCCTATAAATATACTAATAATTCTGAAGATGACTCTCTCATTTAAAGAAGAGAATTTTAAAATTTATTTTATTTGAAAGATGGGAGGATAAATAGTAGCTAGCAGATGTGAATGCTTAGTTATACGATTTATTTGTCAATGAATCATAATGAGCTCTTAACCAATTTCTACATGGTTGTTACTACTTTGCTGATGGTTTATCAATACCTAAAATTTATCAACCAATAGTTAATTATTTGTATTAGAAGATATACTTGAACTATATTCAGTTTCATGATATACATGACTAGCAGAAAATATTATATTCTTATAACTAATTTTGTTTTTGCTTATGACCACAAGAGTGATAATTGATATTTTCATAAATGGTCGGGGGGTAAGTCCCACGACACTCTGAGAATAATGCATCAAGTTCATGTGCACTGTAATAATAAGAGGGTTCGAGTCCGGATGATTAAGGCATAATATGCATTTATGAAGGTAAGACATTGGTTCCCAATGCATCATATTGATGATGATTTTGAAAAATACAATAAAATTATCGCGGTCATATGAATTTGCATGGTCGTGGCAAAAAACGAAATAATAATCGTCATCATGGTAGCAATTATAAAAATGAGAACAATAAGGGTTCTCAATATATCCTTCAAAAGGTAAAGGCAATTTTTACCTTCAAATTGGTATGGAAAATAATAAATCACGTCGCAATGATTATACTCCATTCCCTGAAGAGAATGTGACTTGTGATAAACATTTAGAATACAGACTCATTCCTGAAGGTGAATGTAGCAATATGTGTGTAATGAATAAAAACGTGTTGGATATATACCACAACTCACCTTTAAGGGAGGTTTAAGAGGAAGAAAGATAATGAATATTACTGTGTGGTTACATGAATATGTCATTGGTCGCGTACATGTGGTACGTCAAAAATGTTTTGACATGCCTTATAAAAGGTTATTAAAGGCAAAATTCAAGCAAGAAATAATTTTGCTTATGATGACTTTGACCATGACAATTTATTATAATATAACTTTCTTTGTGAAAGTGACATTCACCATATGAAAGGTATGACAAAAGATCTTGTAGTACAAAATCAATTAAGAGCTCCGGAAGAACTAATTTATTATTACCCGGATGGATAAAATTATTCATGACATTGATATTGTAGTAAGTCTCAAAAAAAACTTTTTGAGTTTCAAATGTATAAGCCAAAGTGGTTGGTATATTGAGCTATAAATGAAAGGAAGGTTGAATATATTCATATTACTATAATCATACCAGGTAAATATAAAAGGTTACCCGACTTTCCTTCTATTTGTACTACACAAGTATAAGTATGATGATGCAATCACATGCCACAAGTAAACTAAAGGTTTACTAAAACAAATATTAGTTGGCATGACTGGCAGGCCATCCCGGTTCAATTATGATGCGCAAATAATTGAGAATTCACATTGGCATATATTGAAGAAATAGAAGATTCTTCAAAAATTCTCTTGTGCTACTTATTCTCATGATATACCAGCTAAGGTAGGGACTGAATCCCTTGATTACTGGAACGAATAAAAGGTGATATATATATGGGCCCAGTCACCTGCCATGTGGACTATTTACTATTATATGATTTTAATAGATGCATCTATTGTATAGTCACATGTGCGTTTGTTATCAACTTGCAATTTGGCTTTTGCAAGGTTGCTTGCTCAAATTATTAGAGCACAATTCCAAAACGTAAATTATGATGATTTATCTTGATAATGCTGGTTTAAATCCAAGTTGGTTTAGCAGAAATTATATGCCTCCAACTATAGCTAACCAATTGGTTATGAGAACAAAACTCCCAAAAAAATAAAATTTGGTATGAGATGTATTATTTAATATATAGCAGCACTTGTACGCATCTAGCCAACAAATTATTGATAAATTCTCCCTATCACAATTGGTTCAGGGTCAGGAACCAAATAAACTTCATCTAGAAATATGAATGTGCTACATGATTTAATTGCTCCACCATAACGCATAAAGATGAGTCCCTAAAGAATGATGGGGATATGTCTTGGTGATCCAATATTAGGGGGAGAAAATGGGCAGCTGAAAAAATATTACATGAAATGAATTATTATGAGTACATCTAGATCCTCACACAAGAAAATATGAACTTGAAGTTCAAGTGATAATTCATTTGCAAAATATTGCTAGGCACATTTGTTGACCCAAAGCTAAATATCATATTTCAGCTGCTAGTGCTCCAAAAAAAAGAGGGATAAAGTCCATGAAGGACAGAGTCTATGGCACACATGAAGCATAATAGACCAATCGGTTTCAAAAATAAAACTCCTTGAAGAAGGAGAGGAGCAAATGATCAAAATGACCATAATAAGGAGGCGAATGCTCTATAAGAGCACGACGACATAACAATTTATAAGACCTCATAATAGAGGCTCAGGTACCTGAAAATAATGAGATCTCGATAAGTTATGTCTTTATTGAGTGATGATGGAACCGATATAAAATGATCATCGACGATATTATTGATATAATGTAGCACTCAATTTATTAATATTGACGAGGATCTTGAGCTCAAATCTGTCATAGAATGTGGACAGATAAATAATTTGCCAAAATGAAAAATACGCAATCAAGATTGACTTCACCTGAAAAATGTGAAATTGGACGTATAGTCCCAACACCTGAAAGTATAAAGCCCAGTGGAGGTAAACATATGTTCTTGTGCAAAAGTAAAATGCAAAATCAAGTCTATAGATATAAAGACAACTTGTGGCACAAGATTTTTCGTAAATATCCTGGCATTGATTATATGGAGACATATTCTCCTATGGTGGATACAATCACATTCAGGTATCTTATCAGTCTAGCAATTCATGAAAAACTTGATATGCGTCTTATGGATGTTGTCATGGTTTATTTATATGGCTCACTGGACAACGAAATTTTTATGAAAATTCCTGAAGGATTCAAAGTACCCGAAATATACAAAGATTCTTGGGAAACTTGTTCGATAAATCTTCAGAAATTCTTGTATGGATTGAAGCAATCAGGGCGCATATGGTATAATCGCCTCAGCGAATACCTATTGAAAGAAGGGTACAAGAATGAGCCAATTTGTCCTTGTGTCTTTATAAAAGGATCTGGATCTGAATTTGTCATAATAGCTGTGTATGTTGATGACTTGAATATCACTAGAACTCCTGAAGAGCTTCCAAAGGCAGTAGAATGCTTGAAGAAAGAATTTGAAATGAAAGATCTTGGAAAGATAAAATTTTGTCTTGGCTTAAAAATTGAGCATTTGAAAATGGAATATTTGTCCATCAATCAACGTACACCGAAAATATTTTGAAGCGTTTTTATATGGATAAAGCACATCCATTGAGTACCTCGATGGTTGTGAGACCTCTTGATATAAATAAAGATCCATTTCGTCCTCATGAAAATAATGAAGAGCTTCTAGGTACTGAAATACCATATCTTAGTGCAATTGGGGCATTAATGTACCTTGCTAATAATTCTAGACCAGATATAGCTTTTTTTGTAAGCTTGTTAGCAAGATTTAGTTCTTCCCCAACACAAAGACACTGGAATGGTATTAGCATCTATTCAGATATCTGCGAGGGACCATTGATATGTGATTATTTTATTCAAATGAATCTACGTCACGACTGATAGGTTATGCAGATGCAGGATACTTGTCTGACCCACATAAAGGTCGATCTCAAACAGGCTATTTATTTACATGTGGAGGTACTGCCGTATCATGGCGTTCAACAAAACAAACTATGGTTGCTACTTCTTCAAATCATGCAGAGATAATATCCATTCATGAAGCGAATCGAGAATGTGTTTGGTTGAGATCGATAACTCAACATATCTAGGAGCAATGTGGTCTTTCATGGGGAAAGGATATCCCAATAACATTATATGAAGACAATGCTGCATGTATAGCTCAACTAAAAGGGGGATATATTAAAGGAGACAGAACAAAGTATATTTCACCAAGTTCTTTTTCACGCATGATCTTCAAAAGAATGGTGAATTAGATGTTCAACAAATTCGTTCAAGTGATAATTTGGCAGATTTGTTCACTAAGGCATTGCCGACATCAACATTTGAGAAGTTAAGATACAAGATTGGAATGCGTCGTCTCCGAGATATCAAATAAGGTTTTTTTTTCAGGGGGAGAAATACGCATTGTACTCTTTTTCCCTTAACCGAGGTTTTGTCCCATTTGGGTTTTCCTGGTAAGGTTTTTAATGAGGCAACTCTTAATGCGTATTACAAGATATATGTACTCTTTTTCCTTCACTAAGATTTTTCCCACTGGGTTTTTCTTAGTAAGGTTTTAATGAGGCACATTATCTGTTAGTGGACATCCAAGGGGGAGTGTTATAAATCCTGCAAATGGTTTCATCCACTTGCAACGATGGATGTCTTCCATAACAGTTTTAGATTGGTTATGTATCCAAAACAGGTTTTAGATTGGTTATGTATCCATAACAGGTTTTGGATTGGTTTTGTAACAACGAAATATTTCTATAAATAGGTTCACTGATGAACCTATTCGATACTCAAAAACGAAGAAATAAATCCTCTCTTCTAATGTTGTCATTCTCTTCTATTATTAGTCCTAGTTAATTACATAGTTCTTGCTATATTGATTTTATTTTATAACATTTTTTGACTTTTTATTTTCCAGTTTTCATTATAAGTATACTGTTGATAGTTTATATGGCTCAATTTATGTTTATATAAAAGTTTTTCACCATTTCGTGGATAGATTCTACGTACAAAATGAAAACAATGTAATGTCTTTGAGGTTCATAATATTGTTTTTATAACATTGCTGCCCTATTCTTTGTTGATATTTATTTTGTCATGATTTTCATTGTTAGTGTTATATTGATATTCTGCACATGTTGTTTGACTAATGAGTGTCTCGACTTGAACCTCATCACTACTCACCGAGGTTAGTCTTGATACTTAGTGGGTAGCAATTGTGGTATACCCATACTACGCTTCTGCACATTTTTTTGCAGATCCAGGTACCTCAGAGTGTGATGGACATTAGTGAGTTGATCCCGAGTTGTTGGAGACTTCAAGATATACATGTTGTTCCGCTTGCAGGCCTCGGAATCACCCTCTTTAGTTGCTTTATTATTGTTTATGTAGCAACAATGAAATCTGCAGATTGGTGGCATGATTCCGGTGCTACAGTTCATGTATGTAGTGACAAGAGTTGCTTCAAACATTACGAAGTTGCAACAAGTGATGAAAAGGTTTTAGTGGGAAATCATGATAGCGACAAGGTCTTTGGAAAAGGAACAGTTGAACTACAATTCACTTCGGAAAAGAAGTTGATTTTAATTAATGTTCATCACGTACCCGATGTTAAATAGAATTTAATTTCTGCAAGTTTATTAAATAAGAAAAGGCCTCAAAACTGTTATAGAGGCAGAAAAGATTATTTTTTCTAAGAATGGTGTATTTGTAGGACAAGGCTACTCTTGTGAGGGCATGTTCAAATTAAGTATTAATAAAATTTAAGCTAGTTTGTGCGCATTCCGATCATTTTTATTGAATAGCTCATGTTTTCTACAGTATATATATATCGAGTAACTCTACCCACTAATACTAAGAATTGCTAAAATAACATTTTAGTTTGATCTATAATAACCTATTTAGATCTGTTTCTCATGCATCCATACTCCTTTGTTTGTGATTTTTGGCAAAGTCTTAAACTATCTGTGTGTATGATCAAAGGTGGACCTATGTGTAATATTAGACTTCGACAGAAATCTTAGATATATAGGGCAGTCTAGTGCACTAAGCTCCCGCTATGTCCAGGATTCGGAGAAGGACCAGACCACAAAGGTCTATTGTAAGCAGACTTTAAAATGTGTATGCCTTGAAAATAATTACGTATATAAATAACTTTGACACCATGAACAACTGAAGCTTTTTGGGGCATTGGTTGAGTAAAATATATAGTAGTGATGCCGTCGCGTTAAAATTTTGGGTCCGCGTTGATAACATCCGTAGGTGGAAGCTTCAGTAGTGAGGATGTTTAAGGAAGAAGACGAGAGGAGTTTCAGAGAGGGAATTCGAGAGAGAAAATGAATATCTCCATTATCTTCTTCTTACCTTAAACTGTATCTGTACAAGGAGTATATATAGACAAACACTTATTCTAGAACTAACCAACTACCTACAGTAATAACTGTCTAACTAACTCACTAATTGTACAAATAAGACAACTTAATGTGCAATATTCTACAGCCACAACTTGTATTGGCTTACCACTCTTCTACACTCCCCCTTAAGCTGATGGCTTGAACAGGTTCTTCAGCCCAAGTTTCTCAGGTAGATAGTCATGTTGCACCTTACCCAGCTTTTGGTTAACAAATCAGCTAGTTGCTCTTTGGTAGAAATATGTTCAGTTCTCATCACCCCTTGCATGATTTTTTTCCTTACAAAATGACAGTTTATGTCTATATGTTTAATACTCTTATGAAAAATTGGGTTTGCAGCAATCTGAATGGCTGCCTTGCTGTCACACATAAGATCAACAGGTAACTTTAGCTTCACACCAAGCTCTTCAAACAGCCCTATTGACCAAGCCACTTCAGCTGCACATGTGACCATATATCTGAATTCAGCTTCTCCAGAGCTCCTTGAAACAGTGTCTTGTTTCTTAGACTTCCATGATACAAGTGCATTCCCAAACTTGACAATGTAGCCGGTAACTGACCTTCTTGTCTGTAGACAATCTCCCCGGTCATAGTCACAATAGGCAGTAAGCTTATTTGTGCTATCAGCAGGCATAAGTAGGCCAAGTCCAAGTTCAGCTTTGATGTATCTCACCACTCTAAGGGCAGTTTCCATATGTGACACCTTTGGACAGTGCATGAATTGATTGAGAACTTGCACTGCAAAGGATAGGTCGGGTCTGGTCATGGTAATATATAAAAGTCTTCCAACTAACCTTTGAAAGATACTAGGATCTTTTAACATCTCATCCACAGGATTGACTTTCATCCAGTTGTCATACTCTGTTGTAGTCAGTTTCTCATTCATTTCAAGTGGAGTTCCAGTAGGTTTTGCTCCACCAAGGCCAGATTCAAAGATCAATTCCATGGCATACTTCCTCTGATTCATCACTATGCCTTCCTTAGACCTGGCAAACTCAATTCCCAAAAAGAACTTCAATTCACCAAGATCTTTCATTTTGAAGCTGGTTTGTAGATCACTTATTGTCTCATTAGTTGCTTAGGATTGGTGGCAGTGATGAGAAAATCATCTACATACACTAGGACAATCACAATGTCATCATTTGTTTGTTTAGTGAACAAAGAATAGTCAAAATGACTCTACTTGAATCCCATCTTCACGAGGGCTTCACTGAGTTTTAAGTTCTATTGCCTTGGGGCCTGCTTAAGGCCATACAATGATTTTTGCAATTTGCAGACCTTTGTTGGCCTAAGAACAGGTGAAGTTTTGAAGATTGACAAAAGAACTCAGTCATGGACCAGGTCCATCTTGTGAAGCACAGTCATGATCAATCTATACATGTGAGATGCACGTAAAGGAGATAAGGTCTACTGATCAAGCAGCAATATCTCCTGATCTGATCGAAAAGGTTGCATATTAGATAAGGGGAGAAGTCTCCTTATATAAAGAGAACACAATCCAGGATAAAGATAGTGTTAGAGTTTGAGATCATCATGAACTCTTCAACGATAGAAGAGCAGCAATTGAGTCCCAATCAAACTCTGATTACTAACCTATTAAATGACAGTGTTGTTCTCTTTTACAGGTGTTGCACATACGCAGAAGTTAAACTAAACTGAGAGCAAAAGAGCAAGGTGATTTTGCAAGCAATTTATGTGTGATTTGAGTATGCACTCCTTGAGCTACTTGAACGAGATAGAAGAACCAGTTACATTGTGTCTATCTTTTATTCTAGTTCTATTGTAGTGGGTGTTTTAAAATTGTACCTTTCAGCTTTAATAGAAGCAACTGTATTAGGTACCTAGAGTGTTCAAGTTATAGCTAACTTGAAGTTGTTGTAACAGTTGAGGTTGTGTGCCACAACGGGATTAGAGTTAATCCTTAGGTTTACAAAGAGTTTTTGTAAATGCTGTTTTGGCTCAGTGATTTTAGTGGAAGTTTGGGAAAATCCTATTGAGTAGTAGGTCGTGGTTTTTTCACCTTTTGAGCCAGGTGTTTTCCACGTAAAAATATCTGTGTTCTTTATTTTCAGTATTTATTATTCCGCAAACAGTAGTAGTTGGAGCACCTAGAAGAACGAGGTCCTTACATAAACAACTTAAGAGAAAATTGGGTACAACATAAATCACCCCCCCCCCTTGTGTGGTATTGACGTTTAAATATCAATTGGTATCAGAGCGGGTTATCCTTGAAGAGGCTAACACCTTAGGAAAAGATCAAAATGAGTGCACCACCTGGAAACTGGGAAGGGTAATCCACTGCTAGGCCTCCACTTTTTAATGGTCAGTACTATTCTTGGTGGAAGAACAGGATGAGAGATCATATCATAGGAGAAGACTATGAACTCTGGGACATAGTCACTAATGGTCCCCTGGCAACTACAAAGAAGAATGATGAAGGATTGGACGTGCCAAAGACAAGAGCTGACTGCACTGCTGAAGATTTGAAGAAATGGGAGAAGAATGCCAAGGCCAAGAAATGGCTTGTGTGTGGACTGGGTCCAGACGAGTACAGCACGATTCAAAGCTGTACTACTACAAAGAAAATATGGGACACTTTACAAGTGGCTCATGAAGGAACTCCTCAAGTAAAGAGATCAATAGGAACACTGCTATATTCTCAATATGAGAATTTCAGTATGAAGGAAGGAGAATCTATCCAGGAGATGTACACAAGGTTCACAACACTAACAAATGAACTTAAATCTTTTGGGAGAATTATCCTTGAAGAAGACAAGGTTGAGAAGATTTTGACAAGGGTTCTGCCAGTCTCTTGGGAAAGCAAAATCACTGCTATTCAGGAATCAAAGAACATTGCAACTCTTAAGTTGGATGAGCTGATTGGAAATCTCACTGCCTATGAACTGAGAAGGCAAACCATGAAAATGGATGCACCCAAGAAGGAAAGAAGTCTGGCTCTCAGAATAGCTGAAGGTTCAGATCTGGAGGATGATGAAATGGCCATGATCACAAGAGATTTCAAAAAGTACCTGATGAGAGGAAAAAGTTCTTCAAGAGGTACAACCTTCAATAAACCAAGGTTTCTTGAGAAACAGACCAACGAGGGTTGCTACAAATATGGTAAGACAGATCACATGATCAAGAATTGTCCTCAATTGGAAATTGAGTGGAAGAAGGAAAGGGTTGAACGAAGGAACAGGAAAAAGGAACAGGTTCAACCCAAAAAGAACAAAGGATCAACAAAGGCTATGGTTGCTACTTGGGGAGAAACATCAGATGAGGACTCAGAAGATGAAGCTGGAGATGAACAAGCACTTATGGCCATCGGAGAATCAGATGATGAACAAGAGGTAAGTGTCCTTCATCTCAAAGACAAGATTAAATTCCTGTCTAAAGAAAGATTGTCTGAGCTATTGCTAGACTTCATTGATGAGTCTGAGATAATTAACAATGAGAAGGAAGATCTGTCTAGGGAATGTGTGATCCTAAAAGCCAAGTGCAAAAATCTAGAATCTAGGGCTAATGAGAGTGATAGTAAAAATACTGAGTTGAAGAACCAGGTTCTTGAACTTGACACCAGTGTCCTAGAACTTAGGTCTGAGAACTTAAAACTGAAACTACGAATAGGTAAGAAGAAATTGGATCACACTCATCTCACCCTATAAGGAAACTTAAGAAAAATGAAGGATGAGTTGTACAGGAAAGATGAGCAGATAAGAGTCTTAAAAGAAGATCTAGGGAAGGTAAAACATGAACTAGAAAGAACTAATGGAACAAAGCTTCTGATGCACTTTCCCGACTGCAAGAACATCATAGTAGCAACAAAAGAGGACTTGGCTATGGGACTCAAGCACCTAAGTGGGACCCTAAAAGCAAGTACCTCACTCTTCCTGAGTACAAAATCTGCACACACTGTGGCAAGACTGGCCATTATAAAAATGAATGTAATGCAAAAGAAAAGGCCGGTCAAAAGAAGAAAGCTTTTGTTCAAAAGAAAAATAGGCTGCCTGGGTGGGCTAAAAGGAACTTGATTTACCCCTTTGCCTACAGAAAGGGACCCAAACTAGTTTGGGTTCCTAAGACTAACCCTTGATTTCTTTTTGCAGGTCCAAGTGAATGGAAGTAGCCAAATATGGTACATGGATAGTGGCTGCTCCAAACATATGACTAGAAATAAGAACCAGTTCCTTTCACTTGAGGACTTAAAGGGAGGTAATGTCTCCTTTGGAAATGGGAAGAAAGGTGAGATTATTGGGGTTGGAAAGGTAGGTAAGACAGACTCACACTCCATTGAGAATGTCTACTTGATAGATGGCTTGAAATACAGCCTGATCAGTGTGTCACAACTGTGTGACAAAGGTAACCTTGTAGCATTCACCTCTACCAAATGCTTTGTGATTAACCTTACCACTGACAAGATTGTTTTGCAGGGAAAAAGAGTTAACAATATTTACATTGTATATTTGTCTACTCTTTCAGAAAATGAACTCACCTGCCTAAGTGTGTTAGATAATGATCCCCTCATGTGGCACAAAAGACTTGGTCATTCTAGTCTGAATCAGCTAAACAAATTAGTCTCTAAGGACTTGGTGATAGGGCTACCTAACATCAAGTTCAAGGAAGACAAAGTTTGTGAGGCTTGTGCAAGGGGAAAGCAGGTAAGATCATCCTTCAAAAGCAAGAAAATGGTAAGCACAACCAAGACGTTGGAACTGGTCCATATGGATCTCTGTGGTCCAATGAGAACCTTGAGCAGAGGTGGAAAGAAATATGTAACGGTACTTGTTGATGATTATTCTAGTTTTACCTGGGTACTATCTTTAACATCTAAAGATGAAGCATTTCACATGTTTACTGCTTTTGTTAGAAAAACTCAGAAACAACTAGGTAATCAACTTACATCCATTAGGTCTGATCATGGAATTAAATTTGAAAATGCTAAGTTTGCTGAAGTCTGTGATGAGAATGGTATAGATCATAATTTCTCTGCCCCTAAGACTCCTCAACAAAATGGAGTAGTTGAAAGAAAGAACAAGACTCTTGAAGACATGGCTAGGACTATGCTTCTTTCTAGCGAACTGCCCCACAGCTTCTGGGCAGAGGCTATAAACACTGCATGTTATATTATCAATAGATGCATGACTAGACCTCTTGTAGAGAAGACTCCCTATGAGTTACTTAAAGGGAGAAAACCAAATATATCCCATCTTAGGGCATTTGGATGCAAGTGCTTTGTGCACAATAATGGAAAAGACTCCCTAGGTAAGTTTGATCCCAGAAGTGATGAGGGAGTATTCTTGGGATATTCTTCACATAGCAAAGCATATAAAGTGTTCAATAAAAGAACTTTGTGTGTAGAAGAAAGTGTGCATGTAGTATTTGATGAAACTAACATTCTTTTTGAGAGACAGGAACATGAAGATGAAGCCATTGGACTGGTAAAGGATTTATTGAAGTCTCAGCACAAGTTAAGTGGCACCAAAAGAAGGAACAGGTGATGGAACAGGTTCTTCCATCCAGGGCAACTTGATAGGGGGAACTGATCAAAGAGGAGTTGAAACTAATCCCCTAAAAGAACCTGTTCATGACCCTGTTCCTCAGCAACAGAACATGGGAGAAACATCTAGCAGAAACCAGTTGGTTGTGAAACCTCACAAGTATCAAAGTTCTCATCCAATTGAGAACATTATCACTGATCCAACATCTGGAGTCAAAACTAGATCACAATTAAAGAATCTGTGTGCTTTTGATGCCTTCCTATCTCTTATTGAACCTAAAAATGTTGTTGAGGCTTTGTAGGATGCAAATTGGGTGAATGCAATGCAAGATGAACTTAATCAGTTCGAGAGAAGTCAAGTTTGGCATCTAGTTCCAAGACCCAAAGGACAGATCAATTATTGGCACAAAATGGGTCTTCAGAAACAAACTTGATGAAGATGGAAAAGTTACAAGAAACAAGGCAAGACTGGTGGTCCAAGGTTACAGCCAAGAGGAGGGTATAGATTATGATGAGACTTTTGCTCCAGTTGCAAGACTAGAGGCAATAAGACTCCTCATAGCCTTTGCAGCACACATGGAATTCACTCTCCATCAGATGGATGTTAAAAGTGCCTTCCTGAATAGCTACCTGAAAGAAGGAGTGTTTGTGAAACAACCTCCAGGGTTTGAGAGCAAGGAATGTCCTGAGCATGTGTACAAATTAGACAAGGCTCTCTATGGACTCAAGTAGGCTCCTAGAGCATGGTATGAATGACTGTCCAAATTTCTGCTTGAACATGGCTACAAAAGAGGTAAAATTGACAGTACCCTATTCTTAAGGGAAAAAGGTAAGGATCTCCTTGTGGTACAAATATATGTTTGACATAATCTTTGGGGCCACCACTGATAAACTAAGAAAGGATTTTGCAAAATTAATGGGGAGTGAGTTTGAAATGAGTATGATGGGTGAGCTTAACTTTTTCTTAGGCTTACAGATCAAACAAATCCCAAATGGAACCATGATCCATCAGCATAAGTATGCAAAAGAGCTGATCAAAAAGTTTAAAATGGATGAATCAAAGGAAATAGACACCCGCATTGCAACTGCCACTAAATTAGACATTGATGAACCTAGTTCATCAGTTGATCAGAAGTTGTATAGGGGTATGATTGGTTCACTCTTGTATCTTACTGCCAGCAGACCTGACATCGTTTTCAGTGTAAGGCTTTGTGCTCGCTTTCAGGCTAATCCAAAAGAGTCTCACTTGACTGCTGTCAAGAGGATACTAAGATATTTGAAAGGAACCACTAATCTGTGTCTTTGGTATCCCAACGGTAGTAATTTCAATCTAGTAGGATATGCTGATGCTGATTATGCAGGTTTCCTTGTGGATAGGAAAAGCACCTCAGGTATGGCTCACTTTCTTGGTTCGTGTCTTGTATCATGGGCCACTAAAAAGCAAAATTCAGTGGCCTTATCCACTGCTGAGGCTGAGTATGTTGCTGCTGCATCTTGTTGTACTCAATTGCTATGGATCAAACAGCAGCTGGTAGATTTTGGCATTGAAGTTGGTTGCATTCCTATATTCTGTGATAACACTAGTGCTATAAGTATGACAAAGAACCATGTTCATCATAAGAGGACTAAGCACATAGATGTTAGACACCACTTCTTGAGAGATAACTATGAGAAAGGATTGATCTCCATAGAATTTTGTGCTACTGATAAACAAATTGCTGACATCTTCACTAAAGCACTGAGTAGAGAAAACTTTGAGAGGAACAGGTTGGAATTAGGGATGATTAAGATCACCTAATAGGTCCAACTCAGAATGCACAATGAAAAAAATTGAAAAATGAAAAAAAAATGGCTAGGAATTTTGAACTTGTGTAAATATCTAGATTAATTCTTACTCAGCTTCATACTTTAATTAGTATACTCCTGTGACATGTGTTTATATGACTCACTAATCTCTTACAAATTTTTTCTATTATGGCATTTGAGGCATGTTCAAGAGAGTTCTAAATGAAGAACCTGGTTCATCAGTATGGGTTCATATGAAAGTTAAGGTATGTTTCTATGCTCTGCACAATTAGAAAGATTAATATTTCAATCATGAGCAGAAGTCCTATAACTATTCAATTCCTAGAAAATTCTATCCGTTAGCATTAAATCAGTTCCGTTTGCCTAGATCGGAAATTTTGCCTAAAATCTAGGTAAGATAAACCGATCATTCAAAATCAAAAATTTCAGGTTGATTAGACCTCTAGTTGACCAATGTTAAAAAGTTGCCGTTACTTATTAAATGTGTATCTCTCTTTAAATACACATCACCTCCCCTGCCATCCTAATAATCCGTCAAAAATTCTTCTTCACCCTCACTTGCCTCCTTCTCCAAAACTCTAATTCCCAAATTCTCTCAAGAAACCAACGATCATGTCTAACCCACAAGACAATCCTGGAACTCCTCCACCACCATCTCCCTCAAATTCATCCTCAACTACTCCACCCAGTGCATCTCCAAAACCTAGACTACGAAGGGTGAAAATGCTTGCTCGAAAGACTGTAGCATCTGGGGCTCTGAGGAAGGCATTAAATGAAAGGTTGAAAGCAAGCCAAGCTCAAAACTCAGACTCCAGTTCTGATTCTGAATCCTATCAATCCGCTACTGAGGGGGAAGGACATGGGTCTTTTGATTCTGAAAAGACTCAAGAATCTCTTTCTAAGGTAGGTTCATCTGTGACTGACAACTTAGAGACTAGGTTTGTTCTGGTTGGACCCATTAGGGATGTTGAATTGCCTGAGAAATGAAGGAGTGGAGGTAAAAGAAATTTGAAAAAGAAAAGGAGACAGAGGGTGCATGTGGTCAAGAGAGGCGAATTGGGAAGGGAGTAGTATCTGCTATCTGTGGGGTTGAACATGAAAGGGTAGAAGAAAGTGGCATAAAGTCAGGGGGAAGTGGTTCTGGGGAAGCTGCTGAGGGGTTGGTTCATCTGAGCACACAAAGAGATGAACCTATTTCATCTGCTGAAGAAACCCTAGCAGACCTGCTGAAAAGGGTTGGGGCAAGCTATGACCCAAAGAAACGAAAAACTTCCACATCAAAAGCCCCAAATGTTCCTAAGCCTTCCAAGAAAAGAAGGGTTTCATCCCTAACACCTACTGCCTCTTCATTGCCAAAGGTGAGAGCCACAAGAAGCAGGGTGAAATAGAGTGAAGCTGAACTACAAAGGGCTTTAGATGCAAGTAAGAAAAAGAAAATGGATAAAGGAAAGGGAAAGATTGCAGAATCCTCAGAGGCTGTTGAGGAAGAGGAGATGGAACTGGTCCATCAAGAAAGGGGTACATCAGTGGAGGTTCCTACACCCAAGCCCAAAAAGCCCAAGACTTCTTCCAAGAAGTCTTCCTCTGTGTCTGAGGTTGTTGAACCTACACTAGCCAGGAGAACAAGATCTACAGTGAAAAACAAACGATCAAAATTTTTTGATGATGATGACTGGAGTGGAGAAGGAGAAGAAAATGATTCTGATAAGGAACGGGATAAGCTTGCCATGTTTGGCAGAAGAAAGATTTTAAAGGGTAGACTGCTCAAAGACCTGGTGGAACCAGGAATGGTGAGATTGATGAATGCTTTAGCTGCTCAGGGATGGAAGGACATGGTCCTTCGGATGGATGGTAGGCTAGCCAGAAATGAGCTAATTGAATTTATGGCAAATCCTGTGGTTAAGGAGGGCATTGTTAGTAGCATGGTGAAAGGAGTCCAAGTGCAGTTTGATGCAAAGAAACTGGGAGAGATCCTGGACATACCCTCTGAAGTGTTTGATGACTATACAAGGCAAAGGTGGCCATGTCTGGACTCCCTCCCTACTGCTCTTGAAAACAACAAGAGGTTTTGTGATTCAGAAAATGTGAATGAAGCCAGGGTTGTGCAGAAATGTGAAATGAGGCCTGAGCACAAGGTTGTGTTTGAATTTGTCAACAAATGCTTATTGCCCAGACAGGAGAGAAGGCACACTGCTAACTACATGGATCTGGTTCTTATGGAGTGCCTGGAGAGAGGAAAGCAAATCAACTGGCCTGCCTTCATTATCAAGCTGCTAGACAGGGTCATAAATGGCTCCAAGGCTCATGCTACTCCATATGGCTTTATTCTAACCACAGTTCTGGACATGCTCAATGTGCCTCTGAAGAAATGGGAAATGGCCTCGAGCAAGGAACACTTTGGCATCAACACTCTTCTTGCTTGTGACTATCCAGTCAATGACATCCCAAATGAACTTGGTTCATCCCAGAAGACACCCATCAACAGTAAAGTTAGGGCTCTGGTTCAGGAATGTGCAGCCAAGGATGCTGAAATAGCTAGGCTCAAGGCTCGTGTGGTTGAAGTGGAAACTGAGAGGGATGGTCTCAGATTTGAGCTTGCCAAAGAAAAGGCGAAGAATGATGGAATTCTTCAGAACATGCTGAATCTTCTCCAAACCCAAACCCAACCCTCCAGTTCCTCCAAGCCTTAGGACTCCTAGCTCCTGTCTCCTGAACTTGCCTAGTACCTCAGTGACCCAGATTAGGGATTTTTCTATCTTTTTGTTTTTGCTCATGGTTTGAAGGTTTTTCTTTCTTTTGTGGATTGTAGGTGGCAACATATCTCTATCAATGATAACTACTATTTTTCTCTTGTTTAATGTTTAATTTGTCCTTGATAGTTTAAATATGTTTGTTTGATTACTGATGATTGCACCATGATTGCACTTGCAGTTGCCTCAGTGGCCATGAGTATTTATTAAAATCTGGAAATCACACTTTGTATGCAACTTTTTGTTGATGCCAAAAGGGGGAAGAACATTGTGCTTTACACATTCTGAAATAAGTGATATTTATAACCTAATTAACCTGGTCCTTGATGATAAGTGAATTTTCTAAAGTTAGTATTGATGGTTAAGCTGAGTTCTTACAGGTTCCAAATCAGTAAAAAGCACAGAGTTTGTCATCATCAAAAAAAGGGAATTTGTTGGCCCAAGAACAGGTGAAGTTTTGAAGATTGACAAAAGAACTCAGTCATGGACCAGGTCCATCTTGTGAAGCACAGTCATGATCAATCTATACATGTGAGATGCACGTAAAGGAGATAAGGTCTACTGATCAAGAAGTAATATCTCCTGATCTGATCGAAAAGGTTGCATATTAGATAAGGGGAGAAAGTCTCCTTATATGAAGAGAACACAATCCAGGATAAAGATAGTGTTAGAGTTTGAGATCATCATGAACTCTTCTACGATAGAAGAGCAGAAATTGAGTCCCAATCAAACTCTCATTACTAACCTATTAAATGACAGTGTTGTTCTCTTTTACAGGTGTTGCACATACGCAAAAGTTAAACTAAATTGACAGCAAAAGAGCAAGGCGATTTTGCAAGCAATTTATGTGTGATTTGAGTGTGCACTCCTTGAGCTACTTGAATGAGATAGAAGAACCAGTTACATTGTGTCTATCTTTTATTCTAGTTCTATTGTAGTAGGTGTTTTAAAATTGTACCTTTCAGCTTTCATAGAAACAATTGTATTAGGTACCTAGAGTGTTCAAGTTATAGCTAACTTGAAGTTGTCGCAACAGTTGAGGCTGTGTGCCACAACGGGATTAGAGTAAATCCTTAGGTTTACAAAGAGTTTTTGTAAATGCTGTTTTGGCTCAATGATTTTAGTGGAAGTTTGGGAAAATCCTACTGTGTAGTAGGTCGTGGTTTTTTCACCATTTGAGCCAGGTGTTTTCCACGTAAAAATATCTGTGTTCTTTATTTTCAGTATTTATTATTCCGCAAACAGTAGTAGTTGGAGCACCTAGAAGAACCAGGTCCTTCCATAAACAACTTAAGTGAAAATTGGGTACCACACAAATCACCCCCCCTCTTGTCTGGTATTGACGTTTAAACATCAACCTTCTTTGTCTCCCTCTGTCTGCAAAATTCTTCAAGAATATGCATGTACACTTCCTCAAGAAGATCACCATTGAGGAATTCATTATGAACATCCATTTGGTAGATTAGCCAGTGTTTAGCAGCAGCCAGTGCAATGATGGACCTCACAGTCACCATCTTAGCCACAGGAGAAAAGGTCTCAGTATAATCAAGGCCCTCTCTGGCTATACCCTTTGGCCACTAGTCTGGCTTTGTATCTTTCAACCTCTCTTGAAGCTCTGTATTTGATTTTAAAAATCCATTTGCATCCAATGGGAGTCTTGCAAGGAGGAAAGTCTACAATAGTCCAACTGCTATTGTCTTCAAGTGCTGCAACTTCCTGCTTCATTGTCTGCACCTATTTAGGGTCAGACACAACCTCTTTGAAGGTCTTGGGTTTAGTTACTGGTGAGTGAAGAGCCAACATGTGTTGATAATGTGGCTTCAGATGCGAGTAGGTAACATAGGAGGAAATAAGATATCTGCAGGGGTTGCCCACTGGTTTGGTAACATAATTCTACATCCACAATGGAGATCTGCTTGGTCTGCCAGATCTTCTGATCTCCATAGAAGTGGATGGTTCAGTTAAAGAATTGATGTCTGTAGCTGATTGTGAGAGAACTTCTGCATTAGATTGTGCAGGAATCTGAGGAGATGATGAGAGAATCTCTGCATGAGCTTGTTCAGGAATTTGAGGAGATGTTGAAACCTCCCCCTCAGTTGGATCATTCATAGGAGTGGACTGATTTTGTAAGAGTTGGAGACACCTCTGCAGCAGAATCATCAGATGATAACAAGTCCAGAACTGGAAATATAGGAGTACCTGCAGACTTCAGATGTTTCAAGGGAAAAACATCCTCTTTCAACACCACATTTCTGCTTACTAAGAGAGTTTTGTTTTAAAGATCATATAGTTTGTATCCCTTTTGGGTGAAAGAGTAGCCCACAAGTACTGTTGGGATGGCTCTGGAGGCAAACTTATCCATGTATTTAGGGACATCTGCATAGCAGAGGCATCCAAATCCTCTCAAGTGACTTAGAGAAGGAGCATGCAAATAAAGCATCTCAAATGGAGATTTGAAGTTGATGACTCTTGATGGTAGCCTGTTCAGAAGATAGACAGCAGTGTTGACACATTCACCCCAAAATCTGAGAGGAATACCTGCTTGGAACCTTAATGCTCTGGCTATTTCAAGGATAGTTCTGTGTTTCCTTTCTGCTACTCCATTTTGCTGTGGAGTATAAACACATGTACTCTGATGTTCAACTCCAAGAGTAGATAAGAGTTCCTTGAAGTCAGTGCTAAAGAACTTACTGCCATTATTTGTTCTGAGTATCTTAACAAAAGCATTGAACATATTTTTAACGTTAGCAAAGAATTCCTTAAGCGCTACTATAGTATCAGACTTCGAATGCAAAAGAAAAATCCAGGTAAATCTAGTATGGTCATCCACAATTGTGACTAAAAATCTTTTGCCATCATATGTTGGGACTCTGTAGGGACCCCAAATATCATAATGTAGTAAATTAAAAGCAGAAGTAGACACAGTATTACTAAGCTGAAAGGGAAATTTTGTTTGTTTTGCAAGAGACATACAATACAATGTTGATGAGAATCAGATTTCAAGTGTCTAAGCAACTCGTGTTTCTTTATTACTTCTAATGGAGCATGCCCTAACCTCTTATGCCACAAGCTACTAGAATCTGATACAATAGACATGTAAGAGTAGCTAGTCTCATTTGCAGAACCTGTGTTATTCACTTGTTGTTTGGAGTCCTGACATGAGGCTTTCACTTGCTTTTCCTATAACACATATAGTTAATGTTTCTCCCTACCAATCCCATTCACTTGTCCATTGAAGAGATCTTGGAAGATGCAGAAGTCAGGAAAGAACAATACCAAGCATTTCAGTTCTTTAGTGAGTTTGTATACTGAGAGAAGATTGAACTTAAACTCAGGTATATACAACATATTAGATATGTCTTGGTTCTTAAACACAGAAGCCAATCATGTGTGTGTAACTGATGCTACCCCTCATGTAGGTAAATGCACATTATTCCTGTCTGATTTTGGTACTAATTTGTATGCCCTCAACATTTGTAAGCTAGAGGTCATGTGATTAGAAGCACCTATATCCACAATCCATTCTTTATCACTATAGATAGACACATGATCTGTTTCTGTACCTGCAGATGCTGACTTGGTTGAGGGTCCTTCATCTGATCCTTTGCTGAGCATTTGAATGATCTGCTGATACTGCTATGGTATGAAGAAGGTTGATGGAGCTTGTTGCTGGCCTGCTGGTAATGCCATAGAGGTGAAGCCTCCCCTGATAGGTGGGCGTTGCCCAAGTTTGCCAGGACTGTTGACAGGACCATTTGCTCCACATGTTACATCTCCTGTAAAAGGTGTCATCCAGTCAGCTTGATTTGCATAGGAGTTACCGGTTCTAGTTGCTTCTCCTCTCCTAGACTTGAAGTCTGGTGGATATCCAACTAGTTTATAACAGTTTTCCTTAGTATGACCTTTCAGATAACAGTACTCACACACAGGTATGTTTATTTTTTGTCCAGGTTTGAAGTTAGAACCAGCATAATTTCCCCCTTTATTATTGAACAAGGCAGTGCTTTCTATTGCCTCAGTGACCTGCAAGGTTTGTGTGAAATTAGCTAAGTTTCTTTGGATCTCTTGATCTATGATCATGGAGTATGCCTTGTTTACAAATGGAGTAGGATACATCATTGTGATCTGACTCATTGCTTGGCTGTAGGACTCATTCAAACCAGTTAAAAACTGCATTAACCTTTGATACTCAAAATGCTCGAGATATTTCCTTGACTCGGGACATGGGAAACTAGGACAGGGCATTATAACATCTGATCACGCCCAACTATGCCTTATAAAAAGGACTCTGCGGACGTTGCAAATATAACCCGAGTATTACGCCCAGGGTCGAATCCACAGAGAGTTAACCTATCAACCACTATCTTCAGACCCACTAATTCTTCAGAACCAGCTTCCCAAATATTCAAATCTCAGTTGAATGTTCTTTAACAACTACGCTTACAAGTAACTAAATAGCTGTAAACTAAACTAATAAGGTTGTAAACAATTATGATAAAAAGCTAAGGCAATGATTTCCCCTATTGATGGAATCCCTTCTGTTTATGCTCATACAAATTTACCAACACATCTCTATCAATCATGAACGCTAATCTTACCGTAAATCTCTCCCGAGTAATCACAGTAATTTACTATTGCACTCTCCCGAGATACACTAGCTTACTTTATTTAGCACGATTCACTTTAGATTACATCCAAGGCTTCGTTATCCCTAATCCCGCCTTTAAACCCGTAATTATAGATTCCTCTAATAATCTAGGAGTGGTGTTGTTCAACAATACCCTAAATATGCACTCTTTTCCAAGTTATGCACACTAAATAGGCACAGCTAATTGAGGATCCTGTTAATTAACTACAACAAACACGAAGTTGAACAAATAAAGATTAAAATAGCACTTTGTATTCACATAACAAGAAGTTCATCACCCAATAGGTTCCATCAAAACCTTAGACAAGGAATTTAGCTACTCATGGCTATGGGAAAATAAACTAAGATAGAATTCATCATAAAAATCAAAAGTAAAGAAGAAAGATGTTTTGAGTATTCTCTCACAATGGTTTTCTTGCTAAGAAACCCTAAAATCAATACCTACTCTCTTGGGTGAAGTCTAATATTTTAAATAGGGTTTAGGTCTAAAAATCCCGTATTTGACACTTTGACCCCTGAACTTTTCTGCGCCTGCCGCGGTTCTGCCGCGGTCGCGGTAGAACCGCGGCCAATCACCCCTCTCTGAATCTCTAAAGTTCTGAAGCTGCCTTCCATCGCGGTTCTGCCGCGGTCGCGGTAGAACCGCGGCCAAACCATTTTTCTGAATCCTAAGGGCTGGCAGGGCGTAGCTTCATTGGGAATTTACACATTTGGCCTCTTTTCTCCAATTTTTGACTCCAAAACTGCTCCTTAGTCTTCCTTATACATATATCACCTGCAAATCATGAAAAGCACTAATAAGAGCATTTTGTTATCACTTTTAGCATTAAAACTACATTAGAAGGTGATTATTTAAAGTGTGATTATAGTCAAATTCACCTATTATCAACACCCCACACTTAAACCTTTGCTCGTCCTCGAGCAAACTAAACCACACTTCTAGGCCTAACTGTTCAATGCATTGCCCCAATTTATGTCACTCCTGCTATTATCAATGATCGACCTAAGCAGTGCACAATCATATCTCAAATGCAGACTCTCATGCCAAGACACACTTGTGTGCACTCTAATTACTCTAACAGAAGTGAAGACTCACTTTTTCTTCCTGAGTCACATGCCCTCACATAAACAAAATCTGAGAGAAGTTCCACACACATAAAATTCAACAACAAGGAACCATATATAGAAAGAATTCACTCACTCTCAGCAAAGAGCATTCACATGCCACACAGACACACCATAAGCTTGCCCCTAGTGTAATACTCTACTAATCGAGCCATTCAGTCAAAGATCAAGAGGTCTTTATAGGTTGTAATGTAGGCTAAGGGACGGGTAGGATATATTTGGATATAGTGACTAACCTCCCTAAGCACTTTTAATACACACTTCCTTTTATTTCACCTTTATGTTCAACCCAATCATTATTCCACATTTTGTTTCACTTGTGACCCCCACTTTTCTTTAGGTACAACTGGCTTCTTTTTTTTTTTTTCCAGAGATTTATTGTACACTGCCAGTTCACCAATCAAAACCTTCATTCTTGATTCCCTTTTTTCACTAACTCTCTCCCACCCCACACTTTGACTTTTGTATATTCTTTAGTGATTCAAGTGCTTCTAGGAGGTAAAGGTTCAAACAATTAAGCTTATTCAAACACAGCGATTTAGATCATTATAGGGTTATCAAAGAACAGGCTTCAGGCTCAAAGGGGTTAACTATGGTAATATGCACAGGTGGATTCTCAAGTATAAAGGGTTGCACAAAGAAATGCCTCAATCATCTCTAAAACCAAACGACTTCTATTTCGCTTTGCAAACACACAGGGCAAGTTCTAGGTATCATATGCAAGCATAGGATGCAAGTAACAACTCACACACACTTAGCATGTAACTCATTCCGAATCAGTTCATCAACACAATCATACGAGTGTTCAAGCAAGACAAGATGTGCAAAATTAAGGCATATATTATGAGTCCACAAACAAGCTTAGACGTCACACTCTCAAGTTCTTTTTGCAAGTGTGCACATTTGGGGTTACATTCTGACCTTCACCCATCTAATCCTAAAACTAAAAAAGAAAAATCTACCTAACCCGGTTCAAGAAAAACCCTTGGAAAAGAACCGTGGTCAAAAGAAAAACCAAGGGGGAGGTACTACACTACCTAAAAGAAGAAAATAAAATAAAAAAAAATTTCTACATGGACTACTTCCCTCAAGAGTACTGTCCACATAGTTCGTCATCAGGAAGAGTCCTCTAACTTTTTTTTTTTTTTAATTAGTTCCGACTTTGACCTAACACTAACGCTACACTACATTACAGCTATACATAATACAACATACAAACAGAGCAAGTCTCCCACCCCACACTTAAAATCATGGCATGTCCCCATGTCATATAAATAAAGTAAAGAGCAGAAGGGTTAGAAGACTTCCCTGAGACTCAGTCAGAGTCGGAGACAGTGCTGGGGTCGACATGGCAGGCTCTCCCCAATGCACGGAACCAGGCCATGAATCGGCTCTCAGTCCTGGATTGCCTCTGGGACATAGCATCCATCCTTGTGTGTAATCCATCCACTGAGGTGCGGAGATCTGCAACCTCTTCTTCCATGGACCGCAGCATAGGCCTGGTGGACTGTGATCTGGATATGCCAGTCCCAGAATGAGTGTATCTAGATGGTCCGGCACTGTCAGCGGACCTCCTGGATGGAGCAAGAGGGACCGGATCATTATCCTCGTCATCTATCTCAATTGTGGTCCTTATTCCCCGGCCCACTCTGATGCTAGAAGCTTTGAATGCTGCTTTGGGTGGCAAATCTCCATCGGCAGGATTGGTGGGGGTGTTTCTCATCAAGCACAGTGTGGTTACCAAGGAAGGGAAATAGAATCCCTTTGTCAGCAGCGGTCCCCGTAAGACCATTTCATCACCAATTATCCGGGCCGCATCAAAATCCTTTCTTGTCACAAAGCACCAAGTCAACAGTGCCCGATTAAAGTTCACGTCCATTGTATTGCTGGATGGTAGGAACCTGCTGCAGATAACAGTCAGCCAACACTTGGCCAAGTGGGTGAAAGAGTTAGAGTTGAGGGTTATTTGGTCACGTATCCAAATGGGTTGCCCCCCTGTGCAAAGTACATCCGTCATGACCTCCCATGTCACCCCTGGTCTGTCATGGTAATAGTCGACGTCACTGGTGAACGGAGGCAGCCGCAACACCTGGCGAATTGTTGGAACTTTAGCACTGACCACCGTACCCCGAACAATCACCTCTCTACCCAAGTGAAATGGGTAGTTGGCGTAAAATTCTCGAACCAGCATCTTGTTAACTGGTGCAGGGTCGTTAAATAGGAATTCCATTTCCCGCCTCCGTATTTCTTCATACATCTCCACCTTTTCGGCTCGGAGGGCTACCCGATCAATCGGGATCTCATGGAGGAAGGTCTTTGTAGCCTTGGCGTTGAAGTCGTCCTCCGCCAGTTCCGATTGGAATCTGGACTCATCATAAGTAGGTCGCTGGGATGGGCCTCCAGATCGCCTTTGTCTTTTGGGAGCCATATGACCTGCAAATAATCAAACGAACCATCAAAATATGCCCTAACTAGTGCCAATCAGATGGTTACTCAGACTTCACCACCCGATGACACCAAATACTTCCCCTTAATTCATTCATAACAACCTCCACAATAGCAATACACCCCACACTTACTCCTTTCAATGTTATACATGAGATACAACACCACCATATAGCAACTACAACCATACCACCAATCAACTACACATCATCAACCATCAATTACAACACCCCAAACCTAGGTTGGGCTTAAAACACCCCAAAAATATACAACACATTACCAAAATTTTGGCCAACACATGACCCAATACCATACTACACCACAAAAATCTAGTTTAGGCCTCCAAGCCACCAAAACAACTTCACAATTATTTAATAATGGAGACCCAATTAATTTGGCACCAAACAACCTCATAAACATCAACTACAACAATGGCAAACATAAAAGAAAGCAAAAAATTCAAATTTTTACACATCCTAACTAGGGTTTAATTGAAACTAATAACTTAACAAAATACACTACTTAGAAGAGAAAGAAATAGAGAGAGAAGAATAACTTACTTGAGTTGAAGAGAGGGAGAAGTGGAGGTGTGTTAATGGAGGTTGGGGAGGAAGGGGGGGGGTGAAGGAGAAGGAAGAGAAGAGAGTAATTTAAGAGAGAGGAAGAAAGAATGGGATGGGGGGCTGAAATACGGGTGTGGTACTAGAAGGGGGGGTGGTGATTTTTATTTAGGTTAAAAGGTTTTAAAAAAATAAAAAAAAATTTAACTTACCTACTTACCTGGCCGCGTCTGGTCTGCCGCGGTCGCGGTAGAACCGCGAGCAGTGAGGTTCAGAGAGGCCATTTGACCGCGGTCGCGGTAGAACCGCGGTCGAGGCCCCTCTCTGATTCTAACGCCCATTTTTTTTTTTGAATAGACTAAAAAGGTTACAATTACAACAATGTCATGGGTTGCCTCCCACGTAGCGCCTGATTTAACGTCGCGGCACGACTCATATGAGCGCAATTAAGGTTCGCTCGACCTCTCGGGTTCATTCAAATGCAGCTCGGTCATCTCCTTAGGCTCGTTCATACCCACATACAATTTCAACCGCTGACCATTGACTCTAAATGCGAGAGTCATCTTCAGTAGCAACTTCCACAGCTCCGGATGGAAACACTTCAACCACGCGAAATGGTCCAGACCACCTTGACTTTAGCTTACCTGGGAACAACCGCAGTCTTGAGTTATAAAGCAATACCCTGTCCCCAGGTTTGAAATTTCGCTCAATGATGTTCTGATCGTGAAGCCTCTTCATTCTCTCCTTATACAGCTTGTGCTCTCAAAAGCAATATACCGGAACTCCTCTAGCTCATGTAATCCAGTGACTCTTGACGTGCCCGCAGCTTCCAAGTCTAAGTTCAGCTGTTTCAGTGCCCACCACGCTTTATGTTCAAGTTCTACAAGTAGGTGACAGGCCTTCCCAAACACCAACTTATATGGTGACATACCAATTGGTGTCTTGAAAGCTGTCCTGTAAGCCCATAGTGCATCATCTAGCTTCCTTGACCAGTCAGTTCTTGTAGCGTTTACAGTTTTTGTCAATACGCTCTTGATCTCTCTGTTGGACACCTCAACCTGTCCACTAGTCTGCGGGTGGTACGGAGTAGCCACCTTGTGGCGCACATCATATTTAGCCAACAACTTCTCGAAGGCCCAGTTGCAGAAGTGAGTGCCTCCGTCGCTGATAATTGCGCGCGGTGTCCCAAAACGGGTGAATATGTTCTCTTTAGAAACCCGACCACCACCTTAGCATCATTGGTGGGTAATGCTGCAGCTTCCACCCA
>NW_017672248.1:138763-167895 GCF_001879085.1 Nicotiana attenuata | reverse complement strand
TCTCTTGGGCGAAGTCTAATATTTTAAATAGGGTTTAGGTCTAAAAATTCCGTATTTGACAGTTTGACCCCTGAACTTTTCTGCGCCTGCCGCGGTTGTGCCCGCGGGCGCGGTAGAACCGCGACCCAATCACCCTCTCTGAATCTCTAAAGTTCTGAAGCTGCCTTCCACCGCGGTTCTGCCGCGGTCGCGGTAGAACCGCGGCCAAACCATTTTTCTGAATCCTAAGGGCTGACAGGGCGTAGCTTCATTGGGAATTCACACATTTGGCCTCTTTTCTCCAATTTTGACTCCAAAACTGCTCCTTAGCCTTCCTTATACATATATCACCTGCAAATCATGAAAAGCACTAATAAGAGCATTTTGTTATCACTTTTAGCATTAAAACTACACAAGAAGGTGATTATTTAAGGTGTGATTATAGTCAAATTCACCTATTATCAACATCAAATTCATCCCAAAGGTCCCTGAGTTTAGAAAAATAATCTGTAACAATCATTGTGCCTTGAGCAAGTGATTGAATTTCTTTATGCAAGTATTGCACCCTAGCACCATTCACTTTATCAAACCTTTCTTTCAAATCCTCCCATACCTTGTGAGCATTTGAGGCATACACTACACTGCTTAATAGTCCTGGTCTTAATGCATTCATGTTCCAAGACAAAACTACGGCGTTTACCTTCTCCTATTGATCATGTAATTCAGGTTAAAACCTAGACTTGGGAAATCTACCATCAAGAAAACCTAGTTTGCTTTTACCTAACAGTCCAATTCTCATAAATCTGCTCCAAATAGCATAGTTCTCAGATCCAGTTAACTGGAGAGAGATTAAGGTGCTACCTGGAGTGTCAGTCTGTTGTAGGAATAGAGGATGGTTATGATCAATTGTAGGAAAGACATTGCCTCGAATGGGAGCAGCTGTCTCGTCAAAAGTTCCTGTGGTTAGTCCAACTGGTGTGGCACTTGTTTCCTCGCCAATTGCCATGGAGATTGTAGATAAGCTCAGAAATGTTGCACAATCTTTGATTTGCAACAAATTAGCTCAAATTTCAGAGCCCTAGTTTTGGACACAGCGTTAGAGAGATGATTTAATGCCAAAATTGAAGAGAATTGAAGATATTCAGTGACCGGAGATTCACGATGCCGACTCTGATACCATGATAACATCGATAGCCGGAAGCTTCAGCAGCGAGGATGTTTGAGGAAGAAGACGAGAGGAGTTTCAGAGAGGGAATTCGAAAGAGAAAATGAATATCTCAATTATCTTCTTCTTAGCTTAAATTGTATCTATACAAGGAGTATATGCAGACAAACACCTATTCTAGAACTAACCGACTACCTACAGTAATAACCGTCTAACTAACTTACTAACTGTTGTACAAATAATACAACTTATTGTATAATATTCTACAGCCACAGCTTGTATTGGCTTACCACTCTTCTACACCCGCGCATCATCAAACTTGAATAGCTTGTATATGTAATTGGATATGTACAAGCAACAACTTATTCTTTTTAAATAAATTAATTAATAAAAAATAAAGACAAGTCGTTAACTTGAATCAATGTTTGATTTGGAAGAAATCTTTTTCTTACTCATTTGCACTTGAAGCATTCGTCGTAACACGTAACTCTGCCTAATTATTCAACGTCTTGGAATCTTCGTGAAATTCATATAACGTGCATCCAAATATACATAAAACTAAATCAAACTTTTATTAATTATTACGTGATTAAACCCTATGACTCATGTCTTGTATTTCGTCGTATTTATATCTATAAAAAAATTTAAATACATATTTAAAATCCCATGTAGAACTATTGGATAAAACCAAGAATATACTTAAAGAAATATCTATCATCAAGTCAAATTCAGAACCTCTAAATCTATCTTTTTATTTAAGTAAGTCACCGAAGGGTGGGGTGGAGAAATAACGGAAAGAAAGCATCAAATATTTATAAATAATTAATTGTGAACTCAGTGGCTATTACAGTATTAATAACTCGAAATCGTTGTAGGAATCCATAAATTTTAAATTTTGGATCCGTAGTTAAGTATACGATTATGAATATTGTCCAACAACGACAACAACAAACTTAGTTTAATCTCACCGGTTAGGTCTGGGGACAGTGTATGCGCAGACCTTACCTCTACCTAGTGAAGGTAGAGAGGTTATAATACTGTAATTTGGTTATAAAGTTACATTGTTTATAAATCTAGATTAAGGCGTCATTTGTTTTTTTTAAGATTAAGACGTCTGAATCTGAATACACATTTGAATATCAAGATGTGTATTAAGATTAAGACATCTGAATCTGAATACACATCTGAATATTAAGATGTGTATTAAGATCTTGATACTAAATGATTAAAACTGTTTGATTTTTAACATCTGAATGTATAAAATTTATCTTTATTTGAAAATTGATAAACTTAAAATTCAAAAGAAATATTAATTAATCTAATATTGTATCAATAAAATATATAATTTTTTTAAAATATAGTATTTGCTGGTGGCGATGGCCAGCGGTGGTGCTTGTGAATGCCGACTAGAGGCAGTGGTTGGTGGTAGGTTTGGTTGATGGTAGTAGTTCAGGATAGTAGCTAGTGGTGATTAGTAGTGGTGGCGATTATGATTTAGGATTATGGTGGTGAGTGGTCATATATATAGTTAATAATGGCGGGTGGTGGTGATAGTTGTGATTGAGGAAGGTCGTGGTGGGTGGTGGTAGTTTATAATGATGGGCAGTGCCGATTATGGTTGTTGATGGTGATGGGGTGGTTAGTTATGGTAGTTGAGGTGGATGAATGTTGTTTTTGGTTGAGAATGATGGTGGTGGGAGTTGTGTGGATGGCGGGTGGTGGTAGTCGATTATGGTGGTGGTGGTTGAGTATGGTGGAGGTGGTGGTGGCGGCGGCGGCATGATGGTAGTTGATAATGGTTGGCGGTGGCAACAATTAATAATGAATATGTATGATAGCATCTTAATGAAATTAAGTCTCTGTTATAGATCTTAATCATACAGACCTATTCAGACCCATTAAGTGGTTCTGAAGTAAAAAAATAAACACGCTTAATGATTAAGATATGAATAATTAAAATTCATACTTTAAAAACAAACGCACTTAATGTATGAGATCTGAATGATTAAGATTCAGACCTCCATTAAGTGCAAACAAATGAGGCCTAAGTTATGAATATGACACTGAATAAGCTGAAAGAATATGTATATGGTGAGTGATTATCACATGTTGAAATTACATTATTGAATATATATTTACAATGACTATAGTTGTTAATGAAACTCATGTTCATTGTATGGACAAATTAAACATGTTTTTCAGATGGAGGTACACTAATACTACATATTATAGGCTTATAGCATTAAATTTAACAACGATTGAGTTGTGTTTTCATATAAGTGGAGGCAGAGGCGGAGTTAGGATTTGAATCTTATGAGTTCGGAATTCTAGGTTTTTTAAATTATTAAGTTTTAAATTAATAATTTGTACATATTCAATAGATTTCATAAGATAAATATAAAGTTTGGACCAAAATTATTAGGTTCGGCTTAACTCACGCAATAGCTCCGCCCCTGTGCACACTGCTCACAGAGCGGAATGATATTATTAACACCCATTGCCTAGGGAGAGTAGTATCACAAGTGCACGTTGCCCACAGAGAGCAAAGGCTAAGAAATTATATAAGTTTTAAATTTTAGGATAACGACATTATGTGTTTGTATTGGATTTCAAATTTGATTTAGTATCTTTTTATACAATATAAGGTTTAAACTAAAGTTGCATTCAGTCAAACGCGTACATAATCTTCTAGCTCCGCCCCTAGTGGGGAGTAACGATATCAATTAAAACTAGATTCACACGACCTGTACTAACCAAAAAGGTTATAAAAATGAAAAAAGAAAGAGAGTATAGAAGAAATCAAGAACATCTCAAAACGTAGCTATCAAAGAGTGCAGCCACAATTCATGGCTGCTCCCTCACATGCGAGTGTGCAAAATTTGATGGAGACATTAACAAAAGGGCAGCACGGTGTACTATGCTCTCGTTATGTGTGGGGTCTGGGAAAGAACCAGATCATAAGGGTCTATTGTACGTAGTCGTATTCTGCATTTCTGCAAGAGGTGTTTCCATGGTTGTTTCCATTTCTGCATCTCGCTTTTATGCAGGGTTTGGAGAAGGGTCGTATCCTAAAGAGGTATAATATAGACAGTTTACACTGATGCAAATACCAGTGACTGATTTCACGGCTCGAACCTGTCACCTATAAATCACACGAAAACAACTAAATCATTGTTCAAATTAGGCTCCCTTTCGTAGCCAAAATCATTGAAAATGAGTGAATTAGGAAAGAAAGGGACAACAAGCCCCTCCTTATACTCGGTGCAAGTACAAGTTTGATCAGATCTTTTTCATATTTTCTCACATAAAAAATGCTTCCAAATAAAGAAACCTAGTCATAACTGATGGATCTGGAATCTTAATTAAACATTTCTTTAAAAAATTAACCTTAAATTAACGGAGCCATAAAGGATTAAAAAATATAGGGGAAGGTTTAATTCTGACCCTTTAGTATGCGAAACAGATCAGATTCACCCTTAGATACAAATTATTAATTTAGAATTCAATAACATAAAAGGATTAGAATCCTGAACCCATAAGCTTGAAATCCTGGCCCCAACTCCGTATATCTGAGTAGATGCACATAGCCACGGAGTCAAAGTTTGAAGCTTATATGTTTGGAATTTTAGTCCTAGTAGGTTATTGAATTCTAAGTTAATAATTTGTACATATTAAATGTATTTTTCGAGACAAATACAAATTTTGAACAAAATTACTAGGTTCGACTGAACTCACACACCAGCTCCGCCCCTGTGCACATTGCTCGCTGAGCGCAATGATATTATTGATACGCATTACCTACGGAGAGTAGTATCTCAAGTGCATGTTACCCACGAAGAGCATAGGTTGAGGAATTTTACAAGTTCTAAATTTTAGGATAATGACATCGGTTAAAACTAGATTCACACCACATGTACTAACCAAAAAGTTTTTAAAAACAAAAAAAGAAAGAGAGTACAAGAAATCAAGAACACCTCAAAACATAGCTATCATAGAGTGCAGACACAATTCATGGCTGCTCACTCACGTGGGAATGTGCAGAATTTGATGGAGACATTGTTGTAGCCAAAAAAAACAAAAAAAAAAAACAAAAAAAAAGAAGTGTACAAAGCAGAGCTAATTTGTCCGGAGAAGTGTCGCATTTCAAGGGGGTGTGATATAGGCAGTCTATCTTGATGTAAGCATCGGTGACTGATTCCGCGGCTCGAACCCGCTACCTATAGATCATACGGAGACCACTTGATCATTGCTCAAAGGCTTCCTTTAGTAGCCAAAAGCATTGAAAATGAGTTAATTAGGAAAGAAAGGGACAATATATGTAGTTGCACCCAAAAAAAAAAAGTAAGGTGAACAAAGCATCTCGTTTTTATGCAGGGTTGGAAAAAGGGACCGCACGCCAAGGAAGTGTGATATAGGCAATCTACTCAGATATAAATATCAATGACTAATTTCACAGCTCGAACCCGTCACTTATAAATCACACAGATAACTTGGTCATCGCTCAGAGGCTCCCTTTTGTAGCGAATACCATTGAAAATGAGTGAATTAGGAAAGGAAGGGACAAAAAGCCCCTCCTTATACTCGGTGCAAGTACAAGTTTGATAAGATCTTTTTCATATTTTGTCTCACATATAAAATGCTTCCAAATAAAGAATCCTAGTGGGTAATAGCTGATGGATCTGGAATCTTTATTAAACATTTCTTAAAAAATTAAACCTTAAATTAAAAGAGCCATAAAGGACTTAAAAAAATATGATTTTTAGATTATGATTCAGATTTTAGATCTCCTTTAGATTAGTGTGCAGTTTGTAATTACTTAACTCTTCGCAAAATTTGGATGTTTTGTGTCTATCACAGATGTTTGCTTAATATTATTTTTTCTACGGTGAAGGGTCAAATATATCCTTGTACTATAAGAAAAGATTTAAATATATTCCTCGTTATACTTTCGGTCCAAATATATCCCTGATGTAATACTATTGATTCAGATATACCCTCTTCCGTTAAGTTTGTCCAAGGTGGACATCCAATCCTATATGATACTAACATTTGATGAGGTGGATGCCATGTGGCATGCCACCTCAGCACCTGTAACCCATTTTACTCCTCCCTTCGATTTTTTTTCACTAAACTTTCCTCCTATTGAAGAAAATTTTAGTGGTGGAAAAACAAATATAGGGCAGCGATAAAATGGGTTAGAGGCGCTGAGGTGGCATGCCACGTGGCATCCACCTCATCAAATGTGTCCACCTTAAACAAACTTAACGGAAGAGAGATATATTTGAACCAATAGTATTACGACAGAGATATATTTGAACCGAAAATATAACGAAGGGATATATTTAAACCTTTTCTCATAGTACAGGAGTATATTTGACCATTTTCCGTTTTTTCTATAACTAACTAAATAATAACTCCCTCCAATTGTGAGTTGGACTCGTATTGTGTCTCTAAATTGAAAAATTTAAAGACAATGTAAAAGAGTTTCAACAAAGAAACATTTTTAAATCGTGTTTTTATTATTCATTTTTTATAGCCGATATATATAGATTATACCCTGATTATATACAGTTGCATAAATTAGTAAGAAATTATTTAGATTAATTCTTCTTTATCTTTTCCTCTATAGACTTTCTTTGGTCTAAGTAAACTGAAGCATGCATGGGTTGGCCCCAAGAAAGAACAAGCCTGTTGGGTTAACTCACATAGTTGTCTAGCCCAACATGTAACCCACGCAAAGGATTTTTGATGCTCGTAAACATTTTTGTTATAGCCGCTCAAAAAAATAATAGCTAATAAAATATATATTTTTTGTATAATAATATATAATATACAAAAAATACACATATCTTTATACATAATAGTGCATATTTTTATATATAAGCTAGCGGATGTAATTATTGTTTTTCCCGACCGGCCAAATATGTAACTTGCCCAATAAAATTTAGTGAAATCAGCTTTGTTGATATTTTAAATATTGATAGGTATTTTTAAAGGAAATCTCTCTGGAGCTTCCTTTCCTGGTTCAGTATCTACACTCTCAAATTCACAAGTTCTTGATTTGAACTCTGATCAGCCAGCTGAGAATGATGATAGCAGGTACCCCTTGAAATTAGTCGAGGTGTGCACAAACAGGTTCGGAGACCACAGTTATCAAAAAAAAGAAAAAGAAAAATTGTGCATCTTGACTTTTGCTCCTATTTAAGGTATACACACATACGTATACAAGATTTATTTCGAAGCTTTACGGAATCTGATGACCCCTCAATGTTACACATAGGTCCGCCTCTGTGCACACAGGAATGAGACTAACATATTTACAGGACTCTGCTGCAATACATGTTAGAGTTGTAGGCTAATTTAGTAATATTTTAGGTCTCAAATTGGTCATGCCATTCTTTAATATGGAGCCAGCTTATAATGCAGGCTTCTCCTTTACTCATAAATCTATATTATATTAAAAGGGGAGTAGTTTGCAATGTGGTTAAGTTAAGTGGCAAGCTAAAATGAAGCCACTTGACAATTTTAAAACAACATAAAAAATTTGGATTATAAATGAAAAAATATTTAATCACTCAAGAGGTCTTAATCATGTAAATCTCTTAAAGCTATGTTGCACTCTCAATTATTTTTACTGTTCATGTTATTTTACATTGCTAGAAAGACTTCTTTTACTTTTCCCATTATATAAATATGCCCCAAATATTTTCTTTATCATCTGCTTAGTGGAACATTATGTCGGGATTATCTGTTGTTTGTTGTTGCTATTATAGGTTTTGATTGAACAATAGTTGTACTGATATACTTTTTTAATCTTTTACTGGATATGATTGATAATTTAGTTGTTGTGTGTAGGTTATGGTTGAAGGCTTGTCAGATGTAGATCTCACTTATCAGAATCAATCAGCTGCTCAAGCTTCTTGTGCTAATGTTGCAGGAACAACTTCTGGTGTAATTCAACCAACAAGCTATTTATAAAGGAAAATCCAAGAAAAGGGGTTCTTTCCATTTTTATTTTCTTTTTTTTAAAGTATATTTAGTTCTTAATTAAGACAAGAGAGCCAGTGGTTTAATTTTATTGCTCAGACTAAGTGCTTGCTTGAGCCTGTGGTATGACTGGAATCCCCTGGCCTTGCAATGCTAATTAAAGACAGAAATTGCTATCCCCATTATTCAATGTAATAGAATATCTTTCTCTTTTGCTCCATTAGAACTGTCAATTATATGTTTTTATTGTCACATTTAGCAAACTTAAACGTTCAATATTCATGTTTGAACTTTCTATAGGTTCCCGTTAATCTTATGACTTAAGTAAAAGCATGTAGTTGAGTAAAAGCGGCAAGGTTTATTTCCATGAAATACCCGATGAGGTCATTCATAGCTTGATAATTATGTCAGTGTCTTTAAATGAGGAAGGATTGTTCTTTACCTGCAACACTAACTATTAGTCCAATTGTGAAGATTTAAAAGGGGATTACACTTAAAGTTGCTGGAGGGTAATGCTTCAAAAGTACCAGTCGCGCATCGCGCGGGTTTTAATACTAGTTAAAACTTAAAGAGAAAAATAGAAAGAACACAAAAGGTTACAGCTAATTGAACACAACAAATAGCGATGTATGTAAAATATCAAATATAGCAATTACTCAAGGTAAAATATCAAATTTAGCAATGACATTTAGACGGAAAAAGATGTTAAAAACCAGATATTATCCTTAACAGTTCGTGATTGCGTATAAAACTAAAGCACCAGTTCGCGGCCATTCAGACTAAAGTCGTATTTTAAGTATTACGATTTATATGTCGTATAGCACTTTATAAGTCGCATTTGAAGATAGCGATTTATAAGTTGCATTTAGCTATTGCGCTTTATAAGTATTTGATTATTGCTATTTATTAGTGGATTTTAGTATTACGGCTTATTATAAGTCTCATAAAATGCAACTTGTAAATCGCATTATCAGCTCAACGTATGCGTCGCATTATTGGAATATGTATAAGTCTCATTCGCGATTAACATTTATAAGTTACATTTGAAGAATTGCGACTAACAAGTCGCATTATGAGTTGCAATTTATAAGCCGCATTATCGGACGTATAACTTGTAAGTCGCGTCGATTGTGACTTATAAGTCGCTTTAACGGTTTGCGTTTCGCATTATCAGACTGTGATATATAAGTTCTATTTGCGATTGACATTTACAAGTCGCATTTTCAAATTGCGATTTTAAGTCGCATTAGCGGGTTGCGATTTATAAGTTGCATTATCGGACTGTGATTTATATGTCCCATTTGCATACTCTACAAGCTCAAACCTCTCTACTTCAAGTTTTCTATTTCTCCATGCTACATCTTCACCTAATTTACAGTCAGATGAATGAACCGCGGAAAGCATGTGTGAGAGTTGGTATGACTGTTGTAACTATTGCGGGAATGTTTATGAGATATTAATGAACATGACATACTTCTATTTACTGACAATATCTTCCGTTTCGTCCAACCAGTATCTGAAATATTGGTCTCATTGGAATGAATGCCTTCCACTCTGCGTTATCAACCGAACTTAAGTACCGAAATGGATTCTTTACAAGAAAAAAATTACTTCTAACGAAGAAGGGTTCATTAACCTCTATTTGAGCAATTTATGTATGCACATACGATTTGACTGCTCCTGCTACGGCGTTTGTACATTCAGTTTTTACATGATGATTGTTCCATGTTAATATGTTTAATTTAACTCATCAAAAATGCAAAACGTATTTCTATTAGAAAATAAATTTACATTTAATATTGTTTTCCCTCAAAATCATCCTTGCTGCTCCAATTAGTGAAATGCTAGTTGAATGAAAGTTTAAGAGAGAGATAAATATAAGATTAATTTTATTAAACGTATCAAATTTAAAAACTTTTAAAGATGAATAGTATATTAATATAGGGAGAAGGTTGACAAAGAATTTGGACATCCAACTCAGAATTTTAAAGCAATGGGGTTGAGTGATCCAATGCCATTTAAATCTATTTAGAAACCTTTACACAATCCATAAATGGAGAACTGTAACAGTAATTTTTCATTAGTATATTTAAAAAGGAATTATATATTTTTATATTTGCAAGCAATCCAATTTAAAAAAATTCATTTTAATTTTAATAACACGATTTAGAAGCCACAGAAATCTCAAGATATGTTGGCATAAGTTTCCAAAATATTTCTTCCATTTTTAATATTCTTTCTAGTTACACTACACCGGGAAGTGAGGTGGACGTGCGGGCACACTAGGATGGATAAGATTAGGAGTGATGATATTCGGGAGAAGGTGGGCGTGCCTCCCATTGATGTCAAGATACTGTGAGCACGTGATTTTTGCCTCGCTTGAATTACTCCTACAGACTCCTTAGATTTAGGATTTATCCTTAAATTATTTGATTTTTAGGATTTAATTGCGTAATTTTTGTGTGTATTTGCATTTGTATGAGCATGATTAGTTTAGATAATGCATAAAAAAATACAAAAATATTGCATTGGCATTTAGGATTTAATTTTACATTTTTTAGATCAATTAGTAATTAGGGTTTTTACAAAAGTACTAAAATCACAACAAAAAAAAAAATTGGGCCAATTGGGTAGGTTGAATTAATTTTACAAAATTAGGTAGGATGAGTTAATTTTTTTAGGTTTAATTTTAGTTTTGAAAAAAGAAAAGAAAATAAACAAAAGAAAAGGAGTTAAATGAAAAGGAAATAAAGAAAAAAGGGACAATTGGGCCAAGGCTAATACAATCACCAGCCCAAGCCATTAAATCACTGATACCCGTCCAAAAACGCCCAAAACTCGGCCCAAAAATACGGTCCAGTCCCCCATAACCCAAAACGATATAGTTTGGTCCCCAATTAATCTCATCCGTCTAGGTTGTTTAATCCAACGGATGAGAAGCCTAGATCAAAAAATATATAAGTGTCCGAACATACCCTACCCCCCTCAGAACCCCCTCCCCCTCGTGTCTCTCACCAAACCCTAATTTCGCCCTGAGCCGCCGTCTGCCGCCGGTTGGAAATCGCCTCCGCCGGCGGCGATTGTCCAATGGCCCTCAAATTCACACCAGAGCCTTATCTTCACCTCCTCATCATCGATCCACCATCATTTCCCCTCAAAACCTACCGAAACTCCCCCAAATCCCGAAACCCTAGCGCCGCCATGGACTCCTCCGCCGTGTCCGGCGGCGCCACCACCCAACCACCACCAAATTGACACCCTTGAACCCTCGTCTCCCCCTAATTCCAAATTCGCACTCCTTTTCCTACAAATATTCCCCAAATCTCTCGAATTTCGAATCAAAATTAAGCCCTAAGAGTTCAACTTGGATTCTGAATTTGCGAGGCTTCTCCTCTAGTCTTCGCGAGTTTAGGCTCAATTTCACCATGGGATAATGTCATTTGACTGTTCTTGACAAAGAACAGTTGATTGACATTATCTCGCGGTTGAAATTGGACGGTCAGTCGTGTTCGGGTTTAATTGGTAAGTTTTCATAGTTTTATTTTTGTTTATTTCACCTTGTATGTGAATTTTAATCTAGTTTGTGCATTGATGTTTGCTTGCTCAATGTTCTTAGATTTTGTTTCAAATTTCTGATTTTTTTTCTCCTTGTTCGTACTGATATAGCATGATTCTGTGTTATTGATTAATTTTCTTTGTTTCTTTGTTTTCTGTTTGACTGATGATTGATAGTAGTAGTTTTCAATTCGGAGTTCAGTAGTTAATTCAAGCCTAAATTAGGGTTGTTTGGATTTGTATTCAAATTTTGGGGGTTTTGTTATAATTGAATGTCGTTTGGTTATTACTGAATAATTCCAAGCCCTTGTAGGTAACTATGGTCATCATTGACCAAGTTAAAAGGGCTGATGTAGTTAGACTTGGGGTTAGTTTAACCTAGGTTAGTAATTTCAGGGGTAAAATCAAGGGTAATTGGGGTAATTTAATTAAGGAATCCTGCAGTAACTGAAAGTAGAAGCCCCTAGAACCTTCTAGATTGGGGTTCCAATTTGAATTTCAGATATTGAGTAGTATAACTTGGGTAACAAGTCAGTACCCTAAGGATTTTTAAGCACAAAAGCTAAAATTAAGAGGGGGCTAAGGTGTAAAGTAAAAATCTGAAATTGCCCTAATTGTTTGCCTATAAAAGGCAGTACACCCTTGCCTTGCAAAAAAAAAAACGGGGGGGGGGGGGGAGAAGCTAGGTGTTTTGAAATTGGGAAAATCTGAGAAGAAAAAGTTTTGAAATCTGAAAGTTTGAGAGAAGTTTTGAGAGCCAAAGTTTGCAGAGTTTAAAATCTTAGTGCCTAGATTTTGAGAGATAAATTCATGGATTCTAAGAGCAAAAAAATGCAAAAATTTTCACTGTTTTACTGAAATTCCACAAAATCCTTTAAGTCTTCCTTCTGAAATCATCCTTGAATAGCTGAACGTTAGGATGAGTTGAATTTGCGTGGGTGTTTCAGCTTGATTGGATCAGTTTTTGGCTGGATTTTCAATTACTAGGTGTTGTTGATTGTTGTGGATTCAAACTTAGTCTTAGTGATTAATCCTAGGTTGATTTGGCTGCTGAAACACTGTGTTCTGCTCGCTTGCTATTGCTGATCACCATCCTTGTTTTTCTCTCAAATTTTCAGGTACATTGTAGCTCATAATAGCAGGATGATTGTTGAACATGTAGTAAATTTGCAGTTCTGCATGATGAGATGCCGTTTGGAGCTTGATTTCTTTATGCCTTCTATTTGTTCTTATTCTTAGTTAAATTAAAAGCCATGGACATTTGAAATATTGAATTTGAAATGCATAAATAATTTGATGTGTTACTTTTAAGATCTGTACGAGTAAACATTGGACTTTGTCAATTCATTTTCATGTTTCGTGCCATTTCAATTCGAATTTGTTTAAATTTAATAATTCAGGTTGAGCTGGACTGTTAAACGTGTTTTTTTCCAGAATCATGTTTAGGCTTAAAAATAACAAGTAGCATTGTTAGCTTAATTGTTTTAGGTTGATATTCATTCAAAGTTTGCTTGGTTCCAAATTCATTTTCAGTAATGGTTTGTTTGCTCGAATTAAGGCATATGTATCCATTACCAGGCAATACTGTTAATTATGAAGGTGTTTATGGCTATATGCGCTGGATCTAGGATCGATCTAACACTTGACTCGAAAACAGACCTCCTTTGAATTGGGCATGTTTCGAGCCCGGGCTTTGCTTTGATCCATGCTGAAGATATTCTTACTGGACTTGACCCATTTAACATTAAATCTGATCCTGTTATTGCAAATATTTGGCACCTGGGCCTCTGAACAGTGTGCCTGTGCGTGCCTTATCTTAACGAATTAGGCTCCTCATTGAGCCCGTGGTCCTGGAAAACCTGGACAGGCGTTTCCTCTTGATTAATGGACCGTAGTCTGCTTCTTTTGAATCTAGTCCACTTGTCCAGAATAAATAGTTTCTCCTACAACAAGTTTCTTAATTAATTAGCCTTTAACCATTTTAATATCAATTATGTGAACCCTTTGATCAGAATAGGAGTTGAGCCTTAATAGATAATAATAACTCATGGACTTTCCGAATATTAGCTATAATGTCTTTAAAAATGAAATTGAGATGCGCCGCGCCAAACAAAAATAACAAATTGCGCGACCCTCTGTAATTACTTCCATTAAAATACTTAGAGCTCGGGAAGTGCCATTTAGTGAATTTTCATGGCCTCCCGCAAAGTTATCAACACGTTAGTCGCTTTAGGCGCGTAATTTAATAATCTATTTTCCTAAATTCGGGTGCACATTTATGTGACCCAAATCCAAATCTCAACGATGTTGAAATATGTCAAAAATCACGGGTGCATTTATGTGACGTGGTTCGAGACGTGTTTTAATAACGTTGCAATTCTCCTTAAAATTACTTTAAAATGGTAAATAATTTAAAATTGCACTATAGGTTGAAACACGTATTAAAATCAGGTAATGGCCAATTATGATAGTTTAAGCGACCCTGCTAAAACCACGGAATCCGGCGGTGCCTAACACCTTCCCCCGGGTTAACGCAATTCCTTACTCAAGAATTTCTGGTTCGCAGACTTCACTTGGAAAGTCGAAAATTTCCTCGATTTGGGATTCAAAAATAAACCGGTGACTTGGGACACCAAATAAATTATCCCGAGTGGCGACTCTGATCAATAAATAATCACATTTCGAATAATGTCACTTAAATTGGAAAAACTCCCTTATACACTATCCTTCGGGGTGGCATGTAAAAAGAAGGTGTGACAGATACGGGAAGCGAGACTCAGATGTTTCGGGCATGTACAGAGGAGAAGCCCATATGCGCAGGTGAGGAGGTGTGAGCGACTGACTTTGGATGGCACGAGAAGAGGTAGAAGGCGACCTAAGAAATATTAAAGAGAGGTAATCAGGTAGGACATGGCGTGACTTTAGATTTTTGAGGACATGCCCCTTTATAGGAGCTGTGAAGGTCGAGTATTAGGGTTGTAGGGTAGGAGGTAGTTGAGCCTATTTCTACTTCGTAACTATGTGAGGCTAGTCTGGTAGGATTTTTGTCTTAGACTGCTAATGGTTAATGATGTGTTCTCACTATTCTTTCATTTTCATAGTGCCGGGTCTATTTACCGGTTATCACTATTGCTTTTCATCTATTTTCTGATTTTCACAATGTTGTTATTATTCATTGGTTTCTGTTGATGATACTGATATGTTGTCTCTTTTCTCTTTTCGTCTTCTTGAGCCGAGAATCTTTCGGAAACAACATCTCTATTCCCTTTGGGTAGGGGTAAGGTTTGCGCACACACTACTCTCCCCAGACTCCACTAGAGGAATTTTAATGGGCCGTTGTTGTTATTGTTGTTGTTGTTACTAGTTAAACTACATCAAATAAATTGAAATGAATATCACAAAAACGAAACACATAAGCACTACAATTCTGATGGCATAGTAAATACCCTTCCATCTTTAACCATAGGCCTTGGATTCGATCTTGAAAACAAAGTCATCTTTGATAGGAAGTGATTTATTCTAAAGCGAACTTTTTGAATTCGAATTAATCACCCAAAAGAGTTATTGAACACCAGGTGAGAAATAAAAAAAGAGATCTGTATATAAACAGCCGATTGGATTCATTATTTACTTTTTTTAGTTGGTATACATAGATTATATATTGATTATACACTAATATACACAAGATTATGCACATATTACATAAGTTACACTCCATCCATTTCAATTTATGTGAAAGTATTTGACTGTGTACGGAGTTTAAGAAATAGAGAAGACTTTGGAATTGGTGTAAAATGAGGCACATATATTTCGTATGACTATATATCGTTGCATAAAGGTAAATTATTTTCAAATAAGCTAAGTGGTCATTGTCTTTGGCACAGACTAAAAAGAAAATAAGTTCACATAAATTGAAAACAATGGAGTATATATATTATATATCCATGGAGGGAGTATATATATATACTAGTATATATATATATATATACTAGTCTCTATGTTCGTGCTTTGCACGAATTATATCTTGCTTCAAATATTATGAAATGTGTACCTAAAATATATAACTTTTAATTGCATATATATTCTAGAAAATAAATATATTATATATTCACTGACTATTTTTAATTCAAGCGATTAAATAGGTTAATTCTTGATAAATAAACAAAAATCTCCATACCTTTCTTTTAGCCAACCAATTGCAACATGTACACGTTTCCATCATATGCAACAACCATTGCAGCTTTCTATCAGCACAACAAACGAAAACATAAATCATGTGCACAACACTGCAACAAACAATAGTACCACTTACGTTAACAAATCATAATTGACCCCCATCTTCTTGGCCAATAAGGCCTCTATTTTCAAGAATTTAACAAAAACAGTGAAAAAAAATACCTTCTTTATATATCCCCTTATACTCCATTTCTCTAAAAATCCTACCAAGAAATGTCAAATCTCAAGTGGGGTTTTCTTGTTTTTGCTCTATTTTTCATTACTGAGGTTCATTTTGGTAGTTGTTTTGTAGAGCCAAATGTAGTACAAAAGCAATTGGATAAAGTTACTAAGCTTCCTGGTCAAGGGTTTAATGTGAACTTTGAAAATTATGCTGGTTATGTTACTGTAAATGAAGAATCTGAAAGAGCTCTCTTTTATTGGTTCTTTGAAGCTGTTGATGAACCATCTTCAAAACCTCTTGTTCTTTGGCTTAATGGAGGTTTGATTAATAACTCATCCTCAAGTTTTGCTCTTTTTTTGTTTTATTGCATTCTTGTTACATTTTCTAGTACTATTTTAGCTTGTGTTACATTTTCCGATAGCCGAAGGTCTATCAAAAACAACCTCACTATCTTTATAAGGTAGGGGTAAAGTCTAGGTATACACTACCCTCTCCGGACCCCACTTATGGTATTACAATGGGTTTGTTGTTGTTGTATTTTAGCTTGTGTTAGGTTGGTTTTGGTTGGTTTGTTGATTCTTATGTTGTATATACCAAACATTGAAGAGCAGTGGGGGAGCTAGGTTGTAGAAAGAGGGGATTTGTTGAAAAAATATACTGTGCAAACAGGGTAATGATGAATTCATTTTTCGGTTATATATAAGTTGTTCAATCCCTTGACATAAAAGAAAATGCTAGTGAAGTGGCAAAGGTAAAAAAATGGCTATTTTTGCATTCTTGTTACATTTTCTTGTTTTCTTTTAGTTCATGTTAGGTTGGTTTTGGTTGTTTTTTTGATTCTTATGTTGTATATAACAAAAATTGAAGAGCAGTGACGGAGATAGGTTGAAGAAAGAAGGGATTTATTGAAATATTATATTGTGTAAATAGGGAAAAAATTAAATTTTTTGTTACATATAAGCTGTTGAATCTCTTGAAAAAAGAGAAAATTCTAGTGAAATGGAAAAGGGGTTCAAAAATTGCAACTTTTGAATCGCCTTGTGTTAGGTTGGTTTTGGTTGTTTTGTTGTATATAGCAAAAATCGAAGAGCAGTGGTGGAGCTAGGTTGAAGAAAGAAGGGATTTGCTGAAAAATTATACTGTTCAAATAGGGCAAAAGCGATTTCTTTTTTTATATATATGACGTTGAATCCCTTTACATAAGAGAAAATTCTAGTGAAGTGGCAAAGAGGTTAAAAGATTGCTACTTTTGAGTCCCTTTGTATAAATTCCTGGCTCCGCCACTATTGGAGAAGTCATCAATTGCCGTATGCTTGAAGTTGAATTATCATTTTCCTCTTACAAAGATTTATTAAATGAATATTTCTTGGTTGCTCAATGTGGTCGATTGTGCCAAATGATTTGTTCTCACTGATTATGAGTTCTTGCACGGCCGGGATTTATTAAATGAATATTTCTTGGTTGCTCAATGTGGTCGATTGTGCCAAATGATTTGTTCTCACTGATTATGGGTTCTTGCAGGGCCGGGATGTTCATCGATTGCCTTTGGGTTAGCTGAGGAACTTGGGCCTTTTCATATTGAGAAAGATGGGAAGACCCTTTATTGGAATCCTTACTCTTGGAACTTAGGTATGTTTCTCAATACCCCTTCTTTCTTGCTATAAAAAGTTATGCCACTTCTGAGGGCTTTTGCATTTCTAAGGTCGCTCCTCAAAATGTCATTTGATGTATAATATACATTAATGAGGCCCCTTCATGCCATTCACTTCAGCATTTTCGACCTTAATATAAAAACTTCAGCAATTTGGAAACACAGAAAAAGTATCTGCGCTTATAGTTCTCATATTTCGCATGTGCTTATAAATGGTCCAATCTGATAATAAAGGAGACTCTCTCATGGATTTGTTTTTTCTATTATCGAGAAAGCTTAAATGTACATTGTCAGAGAATCAAGGCATGTTCTGTTCTTCCTCTCTCTAAGGGCTATGGTGTTCCATTTCATGTGAAGTGGGATATAAAATGTTTTCTGGTGGTATCTTCTTTTTGATTTGATACAAACAGGTTCTTGCAACGGTTATATTTGTAAATTTTAGGGGAAAGGACTAATATTTTTTTTTTGGGGGGGGGGGGGGGGTGGCGAATACCAACTTCCTTGAGCTAGTACTGCTGTCTATACGATTGTCTTCTTGTTACTGCTGTCTACACGATTGTCTTGGTTTTGGTATTCAACGGTATTCAAAGAACGGTAAAAGGATTCTACTCTTATTGTACCGGGTAAATCAGTGATGCCATTAGGCATTGATGAACCATGATTTCAATTTTGAGTTTGATTAGTTTATATACAGATTCTTTGACCCCAAAATTTCACCTTGCCCGACTTAAGTAGTTATTGACAACCTAGTGTTTCTTCGAACAATTTTAAAAGGAGCAAACACTAAATTTGCATGATCACAAGCAGGATTAAGTCATCACCCTGTAGTGCATAAACTCACCAGATATATCCACGTGCTGCTACATTTTTACCCTGAGACACATTGCTTCCGAAGTATGTATAAGTTTGCACATAATTTCGGGAAGCAACGGTTTAGGAACTTATCAGGATGGAGTCTGACTCGATATCTGTTTCTGCAGCTGCAAACCTGTTATTTCTTGACTCTCCTGTTGGAGTTGGTTATTCCTATTCAAACACTTCGTCTGATCATCTCAACAATGGTGACGCTCGGACAGGTAATAGTTTGACCTTTTAAGTTATTTCCCTGAGGTTATCATTCATATATTTCTGTATATATGTATTAAATTTCCTTCAATTGTTGCATTACAGCTGCGGATTCCCTTGCATTTTTACTGAAGTGGCTTGAACGATTTCCAGAATATAAAGGAAGAGACTTTTATATTACAGGAGAGAGCTATGCTGGTAAAATTAATTTTCTAAGCTTCCTGTGAAATTTCTATTTCTAATCATTTTCTGGTTAGCTGTATTCCGTGCAATATGATTAGATACCCTAGTCGATTGATGGGTGACCAAATTTATCGGGTGCATTGCAGCAAAATAAGTAGCTGGTCATCAAGATAAAATTACATGTCTCGTATGCTTACAGAGGAAATTCTTAAATATTTCAGGAATTCGATTGCTTGTATATATTAATATGTAGATGGAGTCGTAAATATCCTTTACTAGCTAACAACTCACTAATTGATGTCATTTGCCCGATGCCCTAATTGACAGTACAGATTCAAGTACTGGTTTGTCTTGCTTGCCTAAAGGGTGGATAGAAAGTTTATAAATCCCTATTTCAAACAACTAAGTAATATAATTTACGTTACGCCAAATCTTGGGCATAAGCATCGCTTTGAGTTGATTGATTTCAAGTTGTTCGTTGACAATTCACCACACTGCCACTAACCTTATACTAGGTAGTGTTATTATTGTTGTCTGTTTTTGATAAATATCTTTCTGCATATGATTTACTGCGGCCAATACTTTTCAATATTCAAAGATGTTAGGATGACAGCAAGAATCTAGCCTCTAAACATTCTGCTTATTTTAAAAATAACAAATCTAGCACCCAAGGGCGTAGCCTAGTGGTCAATGAAGTGGATGAGAATTATGAGGTCTCGGGTTCAAATCCCAACGGAGGCAAAAAACACTAGGTGATTCCTTCCCATCTATCCAAGCCTTGGTGGGTGGATAGAGGTATCTGTTGCCGGTGGAGGTGGCATGTGTCCCGTGGAATTAGTCGAGGTGCGCGCAAGCTAGCCCGAACACCACGGTTATCAAAAAAAAAAATCTAGCCTCTCTACATTTGATTGGAACTTATGCAAGCAACAATGTTTCCTTGAAAAGTTCTGCTTCTTTTCTGTTTGTTTTCTTGAGTAGCTCATTTCAATTACTGAAACAACTTTGGTCAACTTAATTCTGATTGTGGACCAGGGCATTATGTTCCTCAGCTTAGTCAAGCTATTGTGAGGTACAACAAGGGTGTAAAGAAGCAAGTAATCAACTTAAAAGGTTTCATGGTACGCACGTCTGTTTCTCAACTCAATGCACACATATAAGATTATCAAAGACGAATCATTTGCGTTTGTGTAGTTTAGTACTAATACAAGGTAATGAGAATTGCAGGTTGGAAATGCTTTGACCGATGACTATCATGACCACCTAGGACTATTTCAATTCATGTGGTCAGCTGGAATGATTTCCGACCAAACATTCAAGCAGGCGAATGCTTTGTGCGACTTCCAATCATTTATAAGACCCTCAGAGCAGTGTGATAAGATTCTCGATCAGGCTAGTGAAGAAGTTGGAAATATTGATAGCTACAGCATCTTCACTCCAACATGCACAGCCAAGTTTAGTATACTAAACCACTTGCTCAAAAGGAGCAACGTAAGTGACTAGAACTTTACTCTCGCATTAAGTTCAATGATAAATGTTTAACTCTATTCACTTAATGTTAGTTGTCATGGTTGTTTTAGAGTGCTAATGTTAATGAATCCTAGTATCAGGGAAGTCTAAGTATCAATTAATATTTTTCAAAGGAATGAGTTTTGGACGTAGTGCAAGTAAAGGACAGATTACAGTGATGAGGTGAATATCTTTGGAGGACGTCTTTTACTCACATCTATCAAAATTTCAAAGCACTGTACTTGCTTTTTGTTTATCTGTTCTTTTATGTCATTGTCAAATGTTGTCAGTGTATTCGATTAGAAGAAGAGTTATGGCATGACAAGAAGTGAGAGCCACTTCTTAGTTCTTACAGATGTTGTAGAAAAGTGATAACCATGTGAGTACTGTTAATGGCTTAACTCAAACAAAAGTTTGACGTCAGTATAATTAATATGCAAAACTCAGAAGAGCGAGATTTATGACTTTGGCAAGAGTTAGACTTGTCCTTTGTTGAGTCCCACATCGACAATGAAGGGGATGGGTAGTCTCCTTATATGGACTTTGGCAATCCTTACCTCTTGAGCTAGCTTTTGGGGTTGAGTTAGGCCCAAGGTCAATTTATCATGGTATCAGAGCAGGACCCATCCCGGTTTTCCGATGTTGGGCCCCCATAATTGTCCACGCTCCAGATGTCCAGTCCTGGGAGTGAGAGGGGGTGTTGAGTCCCACATCGACAATGAAGGGGATGGATCCTCACCTCTTGAGCTAGCTTTTGGGGTTGAGTTAGGCCCAAGTTCCATTTATCATCCTTTATGGAATATCCTAATGGGGAAGATAGAAATGGTTTACGTCATCAAAATTGGTGTTCCAAACTGCTAATGTACGATATTTTTGGGATTTGGTACTCATTTGCCAAGCTTTTAGAGGTCATTGCCTGCCTATAATTGTGAAGGCGATGGACTGGAATAGTAAATTATCATTAAATCATACTTTCTTCTATTTTATTTCCATTTTCCTGTATGATGATTGAGATATTATCAATATGCTATCTTTTTAGTATAGACCTCTTAAATTTGATGACAATATAATTCTTGAACTTGAATACCATGCTGAATAGAACAGGAGATTAAAATGTTGAAAAAGATTTAACCAGCACTATTTTGTTCACTGATAAAATTTCATGCCGTTAAATAGAGGGTGGGCCATCTCAGAAGAAGCTACGATCCATGTACAGAGCAGCACTCCGTGATTTACTTCAATCTTCCTGAAGTTCAGGAGGCTCTTCATGTTCGTAAGAGAAACTCATCATTCAAATGGGTAACTTGCAGGTATTTCATTTTGTTCATTTAGTGGATATCTCCTCAAAGATCTAGGGGGATACCGAGTTGCAATCTTGTAGCTACCCCAAAGTTGGTATCTGGAACAAATGAAATTTTAGCAGGCTACCACAAGAGAAGATTTCTCAATCTGATTTCAATGAAAAAAGAAGTGTATATATATATATACATATCTGTGGAATATGAGGTCATCGTGTTAGTGGATTTGTATGCTGGTGCTATGAGACCGATTTGCCACATAAATATATTTGTTGACAACTCTTGCATTCTATAAAAAAGGGCTGTCCGATGCACTAAGTTCCCGCGGTGTCCGGGGAAGGGCCGGACCACAAGGGTCTATAGTACGCAGTCTTACCCTGCATTTTTGCAAGAGGCTGTTTCCACGGCTCGAACCCGTGACCTCCTGGTCACATGGCAGCAACTCCTGCATTCTATATTAGAAGTAATTGAATCACAGGGCAAAAATAGGACATAAAAAGAATTCTCATCCCATGTATTGTTATTGTCTACCTTCCCGAAACAACAACAGTGAGCCAGTTTCTCTTCTTCTCCAGCTCCTGCTCATTGAGAATAGCAGCAACCTCACTATTTCTTCTCTTCTTTGGCAGCAAGTTACTTTTTTCATTACTTTTATCTCTTTTTCCTCGTTCTTTCATTGCCATCCCCATACATAACAAAACAAAACTAGAAGAAAGAAAAAGCTGAAAGTCTGTGTGAAAAAAAGATGTTGAAGAGGATCTCGTGTATTTTCCTTACTGTATAAGAGTCAAAATGCATTATTGTTTAGGTTAATCCTCCTTTGTCTTTCAATTCTGAATGTCTTATACTAGGTAGCGCTATATATTTACTCATTTGCCCTACTTGCAGTGAAGAAGTATCCAGTGGTTGGAAGGATTCTCCCAAGTCAGTGCTGGATGTCTATCGTGAACTGATACAGTCAGGCCTTCGTATTTGGGTTTTCAGGTGTGCTTTAATCCTAATACGAAGCTTTTTCTTTCTCTTCTCATGTTTACTTGTGAGTTTTGAGAACATTGAGATTTTAGGATGTAAGAAAAAAGCCAGATGAATATTGAATGAGTAAAAATCTAGTTCCATGATCTGGTCTGAATGATTACACGTTTAGCACAATTTTTATCCAACATCAAATTTTATAAGCAAAATTTTAGTTGATTTCAATCACTTAAATAGTAAAAAGGGCAGTTCGATGCACGAAGCATCTTGCGTTTCACGTAGGGTCCGAGAAAGGCCGCACCGAGAGGGATGTGATGTAGGCAACCTACTCGGATGCAAGCATTAGTGGCTGACTCCATGACTCGAACCCGTTGCTAACTTTACCGTTGCTCCAAGTCTCCCCTTCAATCACTTAAGTATTGAACAAATCAAAACAAACTATAGGACAAATTGGAAAAGTACAATATAAAAGTTTTTACCTAGAAACCAATATTAAAATAGCAAGCATTCTCATATTAAAATTCTAGGAAGAAAATTAAAATAGTTTCCAACTTACAATCTCAATTCATATTCTGAAAAATGTCTTGCTAGCTGTTATTATAAGATTTAAATCTAGAGAACATGAACACATAATGTCTAGTCAAACAAAAAAAAAATTCAAGATTTATATATAGCGTTAATTGGAGCATCTCCTTGGAAATCCTGGAGTGATCTCTTGTGTAAATAACGACAGACAATCCGTAATTGAACTACTAATTTCTTCGAATTGTATTTCCCATTTAAATCCACTTTGAAAACTCGATATCCACTTGTAGAAGTACTCATCTCCTTAGCAACCTCATCGCCCTTTATTTTGACGGACAAATTACTGAAAGTCACTTGTATCGACGTACACTCTTCATTCTGTTGATGATAAAGGTCTAACGTATATACCCAAAGAGTGCCCCTGTTGCAAATCTCTGATGATACTTCACTCTAGCATAACCCCCCCCCCCCCCCCCTAATTTTTGTGATCTAGTTTGACTAGACATGGAGTTTGAGAAAGAAAGATTTTTGGAATTTTGTGGGAATATGCCATGAGAAAACTCCTCTGAGCCAAGGGTCTATTGGAGACAGCCTCTCTACCTTCATAAGATAGGGGTAAGGTTGTGTACACACTACCCTCCGTTGACCTCACTTGTGAGATTACACTAGGTTTGTTGTTGTTGTATGCCATGAGAAAACTGTGACTAAAAAATCATACCATTAAGGGTAAATGGGACCTTTAAAATTAAATTGTTCCTTAATGTTACCATTTTCAAAAAAAAATTAAATTATTCCCAAATATAGAAATGTGTCATTTAGTGGGAAATAAGGCCACATAAATGAAACCGAGGGAGTAAATATTACGCTTTCCCCTAGTCATTGAAGAATAAACATTCTCTCTTGAAACCATAGAAGTCAAAACCTCATCCAAAAAAAACCCCATAGAAAAGCTTTGATATATGCTCAACTGCTCACAAACATCATTCTGTGAATTTCTTATGCTAGTGAAGACTCTTCAGTCATGCACCTGAAAATGTTTTTCAGCCTCCTGTAGACGAATTTTCCACAAACAAGAATGATAAAATGCAGATAACGCGAGGATCTTTTGTTGTGTTTTTTTTGTGGCAGTGGTGACACAGATGCTGTGATTCCAGTTACATCAACTCGTTACAGCATTGATGCTCTAAAACTGCCAACAGTTGGTCCCTGGCGCGCGTGGTATGATGATGGACAGGTATTTTCGTTGCTCAATCTTGTTGTCCTTTCCGTTTTGAGTCTTCTAGAAGTACCTCAAATTCGATCTGTCTATAGCTCGGAAATTACAGAAACAGTCTTCTACCTTCACAAGGTAGGAGTAAGGTCTGCGTACACATTATCCTCCCTAGACCCTTCCTAGATCCCACCTGTGGGATTACACTGAGTTTGTTGCTTTTTGTTGTATAGCTCGGGAATTGCTTATTTCTTGAATTAGTATCAATTATGATCGCGTCAAACTACTAACATTCTATGCTTAACGGGGTAAAACAGGTCGGAGGATGGACACAAGAATACAAAGGGCTGACATTTGTTACTGTAAGAGGTGCTGGCCATGAAGTCGCTCTGCATAGACCGAAACAAGCTCTCACTCTTGTCAAGTCATTCTTAGCAGGAGCATCAATGCCTAGCGGCGAACAAATTAGTGACTCTTAGTTCTGTCTTTTCTTTTTCTAAGCTGATGCTTGTTTATCTTGAGCTGGAGAAAGCTATATTTAGATGAGCAAAAACAATTGTTACATCAACTGCAGCTACCTGCTCGATATTTATTAAAAACTCACTCGTTGCCATGCTTTCTGAGTTGTAAGAGTTTATCAAGATTTATCTAATGCAAGCATGAGCTTACCTTCCTTTTATTTCATCAGGCAGCTGAAAATGGAACCAAAATTATGTTTTGATTTATATTACCTATCTTTCTGAGCCGATGGTCTATTGGAAACAACCTCGTTACCTTCACTAAGTAGGGGTAAGGCCTGCGTACACACTACCCTCCCCAGACCCCACGTGTGGGAATATACTTGGTATGTTGTTGTTGTTGATTTGAGAATGAATTCTAGTTCTCTTGCCATCCCAACCGGTCATCTTTTTGGGGGAAGTGCACAAATAGCCGTTTTTAACACCGTTATTTGAGGAATAGTCAAGTTTACCAAAAGTTTAAAATTTAGCCGCCTCTTCAAACTTCAAATCGTCGAATATGAAGCTTGAACTACAGAAATTGGCCTCTAACAGAGGCTAACTTCATACCATTGACCTTTGAAATGGTGTAAAGTTTTGTGTTACGTTTAGCTGTATTTTTGTCCAAATTCTATTTACTTATTACAAAGTGGACAAACTTTAAATAATTTTAAAAAGCGGCTATGTTTTAAATGGTGTCATCACAAGCGGCTACCTGATTTTTTCTACTTTTTCTGTTGTTTAACCGTAGGATATTCGGGACGTACTAGTTCGACTAATTCAGATTTTAATAGACCAATATTACACGTTCTACTTAGTTTATTTTATTCAAGTTCTACTTAGTTAGTTCCACAATGATTACACGTTTAGCACAATATAAATCCAACACCAAATTGTAAATGCAAAATTTTAGTCGATTTCAATCACTTAAATAGTAAAAGGGGTAGTCCAGTGCACGAAGCATCTTGTGTTTCACATAGGGTTCGAGAAAGGTCGCATCCCAAGAAATATGATGTAGGAAACCTACTCGGATGCAAGGGTCGACCCCGTGACCTATAGGTCACACGGAGTTAACTTAACTGTTGCACCAAATCTCCCCTTCAATCACTTAAATATTAAACAAACCAAAACAAACTATAGGACAAATTTGGACAAGTACAAGAATTTTTTTACCTAGAACCCAATATTAAAATAGTAAGTATTCTCATATTAAAATTCTAGCTGTTATAATAAGACTTAAATCTAAAGAACATGAACATATAGTGTCTAGTAAAAATAAATAAAGATTTATATATAACGTTAATTGGAGCATCTCTTTGGAAATCTTGGTGTGATCTCTTGTGTAGTTGAGGACGACAATTGGTGGATCTTCACATCTCCACAATGAATTTCTAATTTCTTCGAATTATATTTCCCTTTTAAATCCACTTTAGAAACTCCATATCCACTAGTAGAAGTACTCATCTCCTTAGCAACCTCGTCGCCCTTTATCTTGACGGGCAAATTACTGAAAGTTATTTGCATCGACGTACGCTCTCCTTTGTGTTGATGATAAAGATCTAACGTATTCACCCAAAGAATATCTCCCTTGTAGGAAACTGAAACCACCATGCTTTTGTACTCAACTTGACGAGGAGCACGATTCTCGACGACGAAATTGATAGTCAAGTTTTGAGCATCAAGGGATGAATAATAAGGGGTTAATGATGATGAGGAAATATCAATGTTAGAAGCTGTGATTCCTTCAATTGAAAATTGTGGATATTCAAAAGAAGCTTTATGGTATTCGGATGTCCAAATAAAACCAACCATCAGACCAACCAAGAAGACCACAGAAAATACAATTATTACTACTAATAAATCATCAGAATCTTCAATAAATTTTTGTCCATTGGATGGTTTATTGTTGCTTTGTTGTTTCTTTAAACCCATAATTTGGCTATTTTTGTCACAAGTTTTGTGAGGGAATGGTTCTGGGTCGATCCTCATTGAAGGAGAGGATCAAGAATTCACGATAGTATATATTTCTAAGGTTTAAGAGAACTAAATTTAAGGGTTAAAGAGGTTATATATATATATATATATATATATATATATATATATATATATATATATATATATATATATATATATATATATATANATATATATATATATAGTTTAGGGGCGTCAAGACCGGGTTCCTACTTTTTCTTTTTGAGAAAGAAGAGGTTACTGGATAAGCGAAAGAGATGCCGAAAGAGCAGATGCTTTTATTTGAAACAAAAGCATTAGCCGAGACATACCTCCCGCTAAAGAACACTATTGACAATGGGGTCCGGGAGGCCCTCAAAAAAAGCGATAGAGCAAGAAAGAAAGAAAGGATCAAAACATCACGGGCCGCACGCAAAAGAAAAGAGAGGATAGCCAGAATTGTATTGAGGCCGCTGTTCCTAACTCCTCCCCGGGTAGTTCCCAATGTTTGGCACTTTCCATACTTCATGGGTGCAACATCAACAAATTCGCTCATGATCAAGTTACAACCTAAGATCTATGACCATATTATGTTAACTGTTCGTATTTCGTTCATTCCATCGGTATGCTCCCAGGTACCTGTAATTGTGATCCGTTTGCCAGAACCAAGGGGTCTTTCTGTAGAAACCTCCACGAACAATCGTCGTTTTTTGATGGTTTTCCGCTTCTCACAGCTGCTCATATATATATATATAGAGTTCTGCGTAGTACAAATCCTACTTTGAATAGAAAATAGAAAACCTATTCCAATATGAATCTGACTAAAAACCTATTTAGATATTAAATTCTAGAAGGGGAGCGTTGGTTCTGGCAACGGATGATAGAGCAACGAAACGAAGAATCGAGTAGGCATATTGCGCACTGTCTAGTAAAATGCACATAACTTTTCGCTCAAAACTCCATTTGGGTTCCACAATATATAGTTGGAAAGCTAACTCAAAGGGATACAACTTTCATGTTTTACATTTTTCCAAATTCCAAACAAAACAGGGTGAAAAATACGCGAAACAGTAGACTTGCAAAATGCCGCGCCCGGGCAGCGACCGCGAGCGTCCAGACTCGAAAAATTATCCTTTTTCGTGTAGGAGAAGGTATAATTGTTTGGGCCCGACCCTACTTGGTATATATACATGGAAAATGGTATTTTGAGTAGGTTAGATATTTTTTTGACATAATTTAGACCTAAGGAGGCTAAGGAGACCGGAGATTCGACCTAAGGAGGCAAGAATACATTAGGAGCAAGGCGGATAATTCTTCCACGAGTTTTTCACTTTCTTCTTCTTATTTCTATTATTGGTTATAAATTTTAGTATTGTAGTTTTACATACTATTGTGAATAGCTAATTTGTTATCTAGGGTTTTGATGGAACCTTTTGTAGGATAAATTCTTGTTATGTTTTTATATAATTGAGCTGTAGTATTTTCTCTATTTGTTCAACTATATTATTCTTGTGGTTGATTGAAGGGCCCTCAATTAGCTGTGCCTATTTAGTATGTATTATTCGGGAGAGAGTGCATATTTAGGTAGTTGTTGAACAACATCACTCCCGACGAATGTGAGGAATCAATAACCAAGGGTTTAAAGGTGGGATTAGGGATAACGAAACCTTGGGTGCGATCTAAGTGAGCTGTAATTAAAGCCAGCTAGCGTAACTCGGGAAAGTATGTCTAGTAAATTGTCGTATTTACTCGGGAGAGAATTACAATACGCATAGCGCTCATGATCGGTAGAGAATACTTAGGTGAAATTATAGAAGACATAGCGTGAAGGATTCCGAAAATTGAGAAAATCACTAGACCTCCTTAATTTTTTCTCCAACCTGTAGTATCTTTAGTGTTAATTTATTATTTTAATATGTTAGTTAGTTAGGTAAACACAAGAATCTTAATATCTATAAGTTAGGAATTGTTCAAGCTTGTATTCTTGGTGATAGTGAACAACTAGAGCTAAGCCTTAGTTCTCTGTGGGATTCGACTCCGGACTAGTAAACCGGATTATAATTGCAACGACCGCTTTGTCCTTTTTATAAGGCATAGTTGGGCGTGATCAAATTGATTCCGACAATTGGGGAAATCATAACTCTAGACATCCTTAATCTTTTCTCCAACTTTGTTTATTTTTATTCT
>NW_017672248.1:131414-138110 GCF_001879085.1 Nicotiana attenuata | reverse complement strand
ATAGAAAGGCAAGAGGCAACTATTCGCAAGTTGGAGGCTCAATTGAGTCAAGTGGTTGGAGCTTTTAATGCTCAACAAGCCAATATTGAGGATAGTACCCAAGAAGAGCATGAATTTGAGGTGTTAATTGGGGAGGTCAGAGTAGAACATCAACAACCTAGCCAACTACAATTTGAGGATGTCATTGTTGAAGAAGTGAGACTAGAGCCAACCAAGGACTTTGAGGATATAAATTTTGTCGACTCGAGTATCATTGATGTTGAGGATGTTGAAAGTCCTGAAGTTCATGTGTTTGAGCGCATTGGTCCACACTCCAAGCATTTTTCCATATTATGTTTGGATGATGATATGGAAATAGAGTCATCCGAACCAATTGAAGAGTCAAGGAATGAGGAACAAGGTGCATATATTCTGGAATTCTTCTTGCCAGAAAGTCAGGATTACATACCTCATACAAAGGCCAATGAGTGTAGAATAATAAATTATTTCCTTGGACCGGTTAGATTCGTTCCACCGTCCCATGACCATAATCATAAGCTTGAATCAAAACTTGGGGGTTCAATTCATAAGCTTGAGGTGGAGGCAAAAAGTGATTCACGTCGTGCCGCGACGTTAAATCAAGCGCTTGTAAGGAGGCAACCCAACTTTTTTTATTTTATTTTTAATTTATTTATTTATTTATTATTTTATTATTCTTATAGTGTCGATTTTTGATTTCTAGGAACATGGAACGCAAAGCCATTGGAAGGATGCAACAAGAAACCAGATGGTTGGAACTAAGTGTGAGGTACCCGCATGAAGGACCAAGCTTGGGAGAAGTCTGAGTACCCCATGAGTTGTTAGTGCTTCGGCCTTTGGCCTACAAGGGAGTCTCTTTTACCCTTTTATTAGTTATGGCATGCATTGGGGACAATGCACAATTTTAAGTGTGGGGTGAGGAGATTGTCTGGGTGACTTTTCATGCTACTTTAGCTGTGTTAGTTTAAGTAAATATTTTTTTTTAAGATTGGACTTTTTCCGACGATGGATCTATTAGACAATTTTCTTGAGGGATTTAAGTCTAAGAAAAAAAAAGATTTCCTATTGTTAGGTAGTGTAGCAATTACCCCTTGATTTTTCTTTGTGCCGCGGTTATTTTCCAAGGGTGTTGTTTGAATCGGGTGTAGTTAGTTTTATTTTTTTTAGGAGTAGGAGCTAGTGTGAGATGAATTGAATTGCAGTGATATCTCTTAACTTTGTTATGCCTTGAGAATAGTAAGTATTCTGGTTGTGACGCTTAGGCTCAGTTTTTGGCTCTCGTATAAGTACCTTAAATTGTATGATCTTAACTTTGCTTAACTGCTTTGACTAGAGTGTCTTGATGAAACCAATCCTGAGTGAGTTATGTGCCATGTGTGTGTAAGGTTTTGTGTTATTCTGTGCGTGCATTTGATGTCTAGAACTTGCTCCGTGTGTTTGCAAAGCGAAATAGTAGTTTTATTCAGTCTTGGAAGTGATATAGGCGTTTCTTTGTTGAGCCAGATATGTATATTTTACCCGCCTAATTGTTATGTATCGTAGTTAACCTCTTTGAGCCTGTAATCTTGTTTCTTTGGCAACCACATTACAAGCCTTACCCATTTGTTTGAATTAACCATCTATTTGAACCATTGTAACCTCTCATGAGCACTTGAATTGTTTATGAACTTTGAAAAAGTTAATGTGTGGGGTGGTTGGTTTGGCTTTTGAGTGAAACTAATTAAATAAGGAGAAATGTGCACTGTTTTGAAAAAGCAAGAGCCAGTTGAATTGGAAAAAAAATATTCCTTGATAAGTGGTGGCTTTTGATGTAAGTGTGCTTAAAGAAGAATGTGGTAATATACATTAATGTGAAGGTGGAGTTTTTGTTTGACGTAAGTATGGAGGTTGAATGTTAAAGTATATGTATTAAAGTGCTTAGGGAGGTGTAGTCACTCTTATATCTAAATGTATCCTACCCGTCCCGCAGCCTACATTACAACCAAATAAGTCCTACTTGATCCTAGACTGAATGAGCTCGATTAGTAGAGTAGTAAACTACGGGCAAGCCTATGGTGCATCTTTTGTGACATATGAATGTTATTTCTGAGAGTGAGTGAATTCTTTCTATCTTGAGTTCGTAAGTGTTCTTAAATTTTATTGTGTGGAACTACTCTCTTTTGTTGTGTGAGGGCACTTGATTCATGAAGGAAAAGTAATGTCAGTGACCTCTATGGTAGAGTAAGTGGGTGAGTTGTGAATAATGTGTGGTACTTGTGAGTCAAATCTTGAGGTGAAGATGTTACGTTTTTGTGCTTAGTCTATTTTAAGTATTCTTGGTGTGACTAGTTAGGAGAATTGTTTAAAAAGGTCGTGTCGATATAAAGTGTAGTTTGATTGCTCGAGGAAGAGCAATGGTTTAAGTGTGGGGATGTTGATGATAGGCTATAATTACGTATTTTAGTCGATTATTACACTCTAATTTATTGCACTTTAGTTGAGTTTGCGCTTTAATCGCTAGTGTTTTGTACTAAGTGTGTGTTTTATGCCTTGTAGGAGTGATTCCGAGCTATGTAGATGTTATGGAATGAATTCAATTGATTTGTAGATTTGAAGTCTGAGTAAAAGCCCAAGGAATTAAGCCGAGATCGTATTCGGGGATCAACAGATGATAGAGCAACGAAACAAAGAACCGAATAGGCATATTGCGCACTGTCTAGTAAAATGCACATAACTTTTTTGTTCAGAACTCCATTGGGGCTCCACAATATATGATTGGAAAGATAACTAAAAGGGATACAACTTTCATGTTTTATATTTTTCCAAATTTCAAACGGAACAGGGTGAAAAATGCGCGAAACAGTAGACTTGCAAAATGCCACGCCCGGGCCGCGACCGCGAGCGTCCAGACTCGAAAAATTGTCCTTTTTCGTGTAGGAGAAGGTATAATTGTTTGGGCCCGACCCTACTTGGTATATATACATGGAAAATGGTATTTTGAGGAGGTTAGATATTTTTTGACATAATTTAGACCTAAGGAGGCTAAGGAGACCGGAGATTCGACCTAAGGAGGCAAGAATACATTAGGAGCAAGGCGGATAATTCTTCCACGAGTTTTTCACTTTCTTCTTCTTATTTCTATTATTGGTTATAAATTTTAGTATTGTAGTTTTACATACTATTATGAATAGCTAATTTGTTATCTAGGGTTTTGATGGAACCTTTTGTAGGATAAATTCTTGTTATGTTTTTATATAATTGAGCTGTAGTATTTTCTCTATTTGTTCAACTATATTATTCTTGTGGTTGATTGAAGGGCCCTTAATTAGCTGTGCCTATTTAGTATGTATTATTCGGGAGAGAGTGCATATTTAGGTAGTTGTTGAACAACATCACTCCCGACGTATGTGAGGAATCAATAACCAAAGGTTTAAAGGCGGGATCAGGGATAACAAAACCTTGGGTGCTATCTAAGTAAGCTGTGATTAAAGCCAGCTAGCGTAACTTTCGGGAGAGTATGTCTAGTAAATTGTCGTATTTACTCGGGAGAGAACTACAACACGTAGAGCGCTCATGATCGGTAGAGAATACTTAGGCGAAATTATAGAAGACATAGCGGGAAGGATTCCGACAACTGGGGAAATCATAACTCTAGACCTCCTTAATCTTTTACCCAACCTGTAGTATCTTTAGTGTTAATTTATTATTTTAATATGTTAGTTAGTTAGGTAAACACAAGAATCTTAATATCTATAAGTTAGGAATTGTTCAAGCTTGTATTCTTGGTGATAGTGAACAACTGTAGCTAAGCCTTAGTTCTCTGTGGGATTCGACTCCGGACTTGTAAATCGGATTATATTTGCAACGACCGCTTTGTCTTTTTTATAAGGCATAGTTGGACATGATCAGTCAGCGATTGCCTGTTTGTGTTCAAGTAAAATTCTAGGAATTGCAGTTCTAGTTAGAAAATGTCCTACAATATTGTGAATTAGATGACCAGTAGATTTCGAATACCAAATGATTAGAAAAAGGACCTAAATATAAGGCGAGTTTACAAAAATGTCCCTTTTGGTCTAGAAATAACAACAAACTAAAAACTTAGGTTACATATAGATATAGGGTAATACAAATTTATTCTTTTGTTCTGCTATATTTGCAGATTCCACTCCTCAACTTTCTAGTAACTTTGATTTTTTTTCCTTCTAAAGAAGCCGGTAAAAAAATAGGTACTTTTTTGATTTACATAAATTTTGATGGACAAGATATTAGATGCTGAGTCTTCTTGGCTTCTTCGTGCACTACAACATAAGGTATTTATAGCTACGAAATCTCAACTATGAATTTAAAAATCATGGCTAATACCTAACATTAGCTACAAAAATTAGAAGTTTCTAGCTATTTACAAATTCGTAAAATTTGCTAGCCACAAAAATTAAATTGGTAAAGCTAATTCCTTATTTTTGCTATAATTGCTAACAATCGTAGCAATAACTGCCTAAATAGCTACAAATTTATTGCTACAATAAAATTGTGTAGCTAATTCATACATTTTAGCCACGCATTAAAAGTTATTGTAGCAATAGTAACCTTTTAGCCACAATAAATTATTTAAAATAAAATATTGTAGCTAAAGGAATACAATTGCTTCAAGTTATAATATGTTGTGGCAATAGGTAAATGATATAGCCAAGGATTTATTGTTATGACAAAATATTGTAGCTAATTGTTAGTTTTTGCTACAAACTGCAAGTTATTGTAGCAAAAATAACCTTTTAACCATAATAAATTATTTAAAATGAAATATTGTAGCTAGATAAATATTTTTGCTTCATGTTCTAAAAAGGAGGGCAATAATTGACTTAATAACTATATATTTTTCGTTACAGGCTGATCTAGCCACAGATTTATTGCTCTGATAAAATTTCGTAGCTAATCATTAGCTTTTGCCACAAGTTAAAACTTGCTTTAGTAATAATAACCTTAAAGGCTTATTAAATTATTCGAAACAAAATCTTGTAGCTAAATGATTTTTGCTTCGAACTAGAAAGAAAAAGAAAATAGTTGGCTTAAAAAAATGGTTGCCATGACAATATGAATATTTTTGCTTGATAATGAAAATCATGACAAGAGTTGTCTAGCACTATTAGGTAATAAAATATTAGTAGCCGTTTGGACATAAAAATTATAAAATTCCAAAAAATGGTGAAATTTTTTTTCAAGTGAAAATGGTATTTGAAATTTAGAGTTGTGTTTGGACATAAATTTCAGTTTGGCTTGTTTTTGAAGTTTTGTGAGTGACTTGAGTGAAAATTTTGGAAAATAGTTGTTTTGGAGTTTTTCTAATTTTTGAAAATTTCCAAAATGCATCTTCAAGTAGTGAAAATTGGAAATTTTATGAACAAATGCCGATTTTTAAAAAAAAAAGTAATTTATTTTTTGGGAAAAAAAATTTATGTCCAAACGGGCTCTTAATGTGAAATGTAATAGTTGTATTTTTCTTATAATATAGAAAAATAGTATTGTATATCACTAAGGAGGAAAGTAATTGTATATGAGATTAAATAATTGTTTAAAATTCCAATTATAATATATCATTTGTTTACCTGTTTATAGTAGCAAAACTTATCAATTGACTTTTTAGACTTATCAAACTCATATTTTATCTTATTGCAGTTGTTATTAGTTATATATTTTTTATGTAAATTTGAATTATTATTAATTTGTGGATATTTATGTATGTCATATACTCTATTACTTTTAAATAAGTGTACTTATTTACTTCAAAAAAGTATTCATATTGAAGACTTCAATATTTGTAGTGATATTTATGTATATGGTCCTTAATAATTTTGAAATCACTTTATATATATATATATNCATATAATGAAGAGCTTTGTTGGGGGAGGTTGGTACATTTAAATTTGATAAATGACCAAAGGCTCCAATTATATACAAGAAACATATTTAACACTACAAGAAAATAATAATAATCTTAATAAAAAATGACATTTCGTAGCTACATAATCACGTATTTACAATAAATTTATGGTTTCATCACTAATTAAAAAATTTATATTGAAATAATAAGTTTTGCAATGAAAAATAAAATTTATTGCTAATATTTGCCCTAATATATGATAAAAAATTAAATTTAAAAATATAATCTTTATCGATAACATTAATATCGGTGTTAACTTTATATAATTATTTATATCTAGTTACAATAAGATATCTAAGTCCATACAAAAATTAATTGTCTTGTTATTCTGGTTTAATTAATTTTAGTTGTAAGTTCCAATTTTATTAAAAATATTTAATTATATCTAATTAAGGTGTGAATAACTAACTACTGGGATTTAAACAAATTATATATATATTTTTTCTAGACGATAAAATACGTCATGATAATGTTTTTACAATCTTAATAATTATCATAAATCAAATTATATGCCGAATCTAAAAATTAAAATTTTAATATCATTCTTATACATGAGAGATATCTTGTCTCTCTTTTGAGTATGTATTTAAGAATAGTTACATGTTTTCACTATTATTATGCTTATATTTTGTATTATTTGTATTTAAAGATAGTTACAGACTTTCACTATTATTAAGTTTATTTTGTTAAAAAAATTTAAGAACTTAATATGATTGATATAGGGGAGTATAAGAAACCAAGCTAGTATAAAGTAATAGAAT
>NW_017672248.1:120298-130499 GCF_001879085.1 Nicotiana attenuata | reverse complement strand
ATTCCATATTATTGAATTTTTTCAATTACTAACTGTAAATGAGTCTAAATCAGTCTATATTTTGATAATTAAAATATAAGTTTCTCACAAGATCATGTTATTTTATTATTTCAGTATAGTGATTACGGAGAGTGCTTCATTATTCTTGGATGCATGAAGATCAAGCATGATGAGGGTGGCAACATGAATCATCAAGCAATACTTATGTTCATTTAATGTGAAATTCTGTACATTATTTTTTTTATCTCTGTTACAATCAAGCCTCACATTGGCTAGTTCTTTTCTTCAAATTTTAGTTATTGTAGAAGACTTCTCTACTGCAGATGCTATTAATTTATCAGTACAAATGTTTATTTTAGAATTTATTTTGGGAAATATTTAGATGCCAATTTGTGTAGAATAAGTTATTACTCAAACTTAATATGTTATTAGTTTTAATATATTATGCACGGCCACCGAATAATTGAAAAATTTTAGAAAAAAATAAAATGGATAAGAAACATGGGATTTGTGAGAGAAACTTCTGTCACTATAATAAATTAACTTTTTGTCGAAAATTAAAATATAATAAAATAATTTACGCACTACTCTTTTGTATGATTTGTAGCCATGGAACTTTTAGTCCGTAGCTAAACAAAAATATTTTTGCCACGGGCTACTATATGAAAACAGTTACATATCTAAATTGTCGTGGCAAATAAATTTAAACTTTTGCCACGCTATAATACTTCGTGACTACCATATAAAGATAGTTACAGATTTATTACAATCATTTGCTATAAATTTATTTGTCGCGGCAAAAAGTATTAATCCTTAGCCACGGACCATGTAAAGTTTGTAGCTAATTTTTAGCTACGCTACATTTAGCTACAAATGCTACGGAAAAAAATATTGTAGCTAAAGTGTTTAGCCACGAAAATTTTCATAATTAGCTGCGTTGTATTTTGTAGCTATAAATGCATTATGTTGTAGTGGTGTAACTATATATTGATGGACTAATATAGGAGTGTCACGTGCATGCATGGTCCTATTAGAAAAAGAAAAGAAGTGCACAAGGCATACAACACTCACGCAGAATTCGGGGGAGGGTCACATCCCAATGCAAGTATTAGTGGCTGCTTCTATGGCTCAACTCCGTGACCTATAGATCACATGAAGACAACTTAACCATTGCTCCAAGGCTCCCCTTCCATGACTATTAAAAATAACCGAATGTCTGAAATTCGAATTCCTTGTCAGTTGGGGATGTCAACTGCTAGGTTTAGATAAGGCTAAGGCCAAAAAACGTTTGTCTATATATGTTGGCTAGGCAGACTTGTTAGGGCAGAAAGTGTTGGCTACCTTAACTCCTTTTTGTAAGGCTGTGATTCATGTGCTTCTTTGTGGCACGAGTTTAATGCAAAGTTGGGAAGTGATTCCTGTAATTCTGTGCCTTGTCTCATTTTTGTTTGCTATCATAATCTAAGTGTTAGGCCAAAAACGTGAGCGAAAAAGAGAGAGGGCTGAGTCATTGTTGTGTGACTGTCGTACAGTGTTAGAACAAAAAAAATTGACCCTGTAACACCTTCCATGGCTATTAAAAATAACTGGATTAGTCCACAAACCAAATAAAACAAGCCAATAATTTTACAAGAGCAAAGTATTGTGAAGATTAATACTCCATAATAAGCATTATTCTAATTTAAAAGCCAGGAAAAGAAAATATACCATTACAGCTCCAGCCTCAATTCATTCACAAAAGTTGTCTTGCTGTTAAAAACTTAAACATAACACAAATTAGATACTACGAAAATAAAGAGTTATATGTAACTTTAATTGGAGCATCTCTTTGGAAATCTTGTTGTGATCTCTTGTGTAGACGACGACGACGACGACAGTTGGTGGATCTTCACATCTTCACAATTAACTTCCAATTTTTTCGAATTGTATTTCCCATTTATATCCACTTTGAAAACGCTATATCCACCTGTAGAATTACTCATCTCCGTAGCAATCTCATCGCCTTTTATCTTGACGGGCAAATTACTAAAAGTCACTTGTATCGGCGTACGCTTCCTTTCTGTTGATGATAAAGGTTTAATATATTCACCCAAAGAATATTTCCCTTGTAGGAAACTGAAACCACCATGCTTTTGTACTCAACTTGACGAGGAGCACGATTCTCGACGATGAAATTGATAGTCAAGTTTTCAGCAGAAAGGGATGAATAAATTGCTTTGTTCTTTCTTTAAACCCATAAATTGGCTATTTTTGTCACAAGTTTTGTGAGGAAATGCTTCTGGGACGATCGTCATTGAAGAAAATGATTACGCAATTCAAGATGGTATATATTGCTAGGGTTTAAGGCGGTGAGAATAAGAACTAAAGTCTAAGGGTTAGGGTATATAATGCACATATATAGGGTTAAAATTTATCGTGTTCACCTCAGTGTTTAATATTTTTGTATTTAAATTTTAAATATTATTCTTTAAAGAGGGTACGTAGATATATAGGGTTCTGCATAGTACAAAACCTACTTTGAATAGAAAATAAAAACCTTTTCCAATATGATTTTGACAAAAAACCTATTTAGAATTTGAACTGCCAGTTGATTTCGGATACCGAATTATTAAACAAAAAACGACTAATTCATATGCTTAATCTTAACGCAGAGGCGGATTCAGGATTTAAATCTTATGAGTTCAACTTTCAAGGTTTTTAGCATTTGAACCATTATATTTTTAAAGTTATGGGTTCATATCTACTATTTTTGCAATTTTAATGAATTTTTACATATAAATTTTTATCCTGCGTCGAAAGTTATGAGTTCAATTGAACCCGTCGGTTCAACACTACATTTGCCCCTGCCTTAACGATGTAGGTTCTGAAAACTCATGTCTCGTTGGTTTGTATGCTTGAACGCAATTTTTATAGACCAATATTACACGTCCTACTTAGTTTATTTTTCAAGTTCTACTTAGTTAGTTCCACAATGATTACACGTTTAGCACAATATAAATCCAACACAGCAAAATTTTAGTTGATTTCAATCACTTAAATAGTAAAAGGGGTAGTCCAGTGCACGAAGCATCTCGTGTTTCACATAGGGCTCGAGAAAGGTCGCATCCCAAGAAATATGATGTAGGAAACCTACTCGTAAAAATTGTACGGGGCGCCCTATTTGGTTGCCCCCATTTAGCCTATACCCATTTTTTAAAAACGGAAAAGGGTTAAATATATCCCTCTACTAACAAAAATTGTTTAAACCTATCCTTCGTTATACTATTTGGTAATTTCAAACCCTACCATTATACTATGAAACAAATTTGCCCTTATTAACGGAGGGTCATGTGTCAGTTCCTAATAGAAGACCCTTGCCCAATTAAAATATTCGATCCTTTAAAAGGTTTTTATCCATAAACCCGACCTGAAATCCTTTGATCAATTTCATCCTTGTCAACACTAAAGTCATCATAAGCTTCCTCAAGCTCAGCCACAGCCGAACTCCGAAAGCGGAGATTAGTCTTGAGCTCTCTCACGAACCAAATGTTGGAAAGCTCAATCGATTTCTGGTACTTGCAAATTTCATGGCGCGCCATTGTCCTTGGCCTGAATCTGTGAGGCTTCTTCACTCCTCCGATTGTCGGAGCTGACTTTATGGCTGCTTTTCTGGCTAATTGCTTTCTCTAAGATTTCCCTCTGGTGGATTTTCGGGCAATTTATTTTGTATGAGACATTTTGGAATTAGGAGTTAAGGGATTTGGTTGAGAGAGTAATTGGATTTGTGAAGGATTTTGAGTTGGAATGTGATGCCGCCTTAGTATCCACCTCCACCTTGAGAGAGATATTTAAGCATAATCATTGACTCATCACCAAGAATTTTCAATGTTTGGGTTTAGAATCTTGAATTCCTAGTTAGCATTAGCAATGACATATATCATACTGGGCAAGTTTTTTTTCACCGCCACCACCACCACCACCATGGTTTATTCTAAGAATTTGGAGTAATTTCTTTAAGACCCATCGTAGCAAAGACTCTAATGGTGATAATGAAGAGTGAACAAAGTTCTACGCCTTTTGTTCCCAAATGGGTTTGCCCTTTTGCCTCTTTTGTCCAACTCAGTTCTCCATTCAACTTTATAAATTTTTGCTATTTTGCAAAGAAGGGGATGACTAAAATGACTAATGGGTTGTAGATGCTTCATATGTTATAACTATTGTATATCAGTTTTTTGGTCCACCATCTTCGCCAGTGAAGGTAATAGTAAAAAGCAAAGTGAAGGAGATAAAGAACCCATTGTTTGAACAAGAATGGATGAAGGGCGGGTCGGGTAGGTGAATTTGAACTGGGTAGATTAATTGGGCATGGTTCTTTTAATAAGGAACTGACACGTGGCCCTCCGTTAAAAATAAGGGCAAATTTGTTTTATAGTATAACGGTAGGGTTTGAAATGACCAAATAGTATATCGAAGGATATGTTTAAACAATTTTTGATAGTAGAGGGATATATTTGACCCTTTTCCGTTTTTAAAAAGTTTTAACTTGTACCTACTTTTTAAACAACTTTAGCCCCCTTTCTCCTACTTCGTTTTCTTCTTCTTCTTCTTCTTCTTCTTCTTCTTCTTCTTCTTCTTCTTTCTTCTGCTGCTGTTGGTGCTGCTATGAAACTTTAGTATGTTTATCAGATTATTTAAAAACAAATTATAAATAATTATGTAAGTTAGTAGATAATAATTTGTGAATATTTCCACGTACGAGAAGTTTAAGGTCACACTTAGTGATTCTTTTCATGATAATTCTGTTCTTTTCACGTTTATTGTTTCCAAAATTTATGATTTAGATATTGTTGGCAATCTGATTATTTATCTAGTATGTTAGAAAACTTTTTCAAAAACTTCAGCTTATTTAAAGTTGAAACTTTTACAAATAAACTAAATAACTACAGCATCTTTTGCTGAAGTTTTTGAAAAAGCATTATGACAAAACTAATGAATCCAGGACAAAAAACTTCAGCTTATTTAGTGCTGAAGTTTTTATAAATGAACTAAATAACTTCAGCATCTTCTGCTGAAGTTTTTGAAAAAGCTTAATGACAAAACTAATGAATCCAGGACAAAAAAACTTCAGCTTATTTAGTGATGCAGTTTTTATAAATGAACTAAATAGCTTCAGCATCTTCTGTTGAAGTTTTTGAAAAGTCTTAATGACAAAACTAATGAATCCAGGACAATTTTTTTTTAGCTTATTTAGTGCAATTACAAACAAAAACTTCAGCAAATAGAGAACAAAACTTCAGCTACTATGCTTAAGTTCAGCAATTACAAACAAAAACTTCAGCAAATAGAGAACAAAACTTCAACTACTATGCTTAAGTTCAGCAATTACAAACAAAAACTTCGGCACACTTGGTTCAGCAATTTTTGCTACTTCAGGCCCGTCTACTAAAATGCTGAAGTTTTGCGTGACGTATGCTGAAGTTACGCGAAAAAGTGGGTATGCTTGTAATTTTTTTTACAAAGCGGGCACAAGTTAAAACGTCACCCAAAAAACGGGTATAGATGCAAATGCCCCAACCTACTCGGATGCAAGGATTGAGCCCGTGACCTATAGGTCATACGGAGTTAACTTAACTGTTAGCACCAAATCTCCCCTTCAATCACTTAAATATTGAACAAACCAAAACAAGCTATAGGACAAATTGGACAAGTACAAAATACAAGTTTTACCTAGAAACCAATATTAAAGTAGTATGCATTCGCATATTAAAATTCTAGGAAGAAAATTAAAATAGTTTCCAACTGTAATCTCAATTCATATTCTAAACAAAAAAAAAAAATTAACAAGATCAAGAATATAACTTTAATTGGAGCATCTCTTTGGAAATCTTGGTGTGATCTGTTGTGTAGTTGAGGACGACAATTGGTGGATCTTCACATCTCCACAATGAATTTCTAATTTCTTCGAATTATATTTCCCTTCTAAATCCACTTTAGAAACTCCATATCCACTTGTAGAAGTACTCATCTCCTTAGCAACCTCATAGCCCTTTATCTTGACGGGCAAATTACCGAAAGTCACTTGTATCGACGTACGTTCTTCTTTCTGCTGATGATAAAGATCTAACGTATTCGCGCAGAAAATATCTCCCTTATAGGAAACTGAAACCACTACGCTTTTGTACTCAACTTCACGTGGGGCACGATTCTCGACGACGAAATTGATAGTCAAGTTTTGAGCAGAAAGGGATGAATAATAAAGGGTTAATGATGATGAGGAAATATCAATGTTAGAAGGTGTGATTCCTTCAATTGAAAATTGTGGATATTCAAAAGAAGCTTTATGGTATTACAAAACCTACTTTGAACAGAAAATAGAAAACCTATTCCAATATGATTCTGACTAAAATTCTATTTAGACATTAATTATAAAAAACTACTCCTTCCGTTTCATATTAAATGAGGTATTTTCCTTTTTAGTCTGTTCCAAAACAAATGACACATTTCTAAATTTGAAAATAATTCAACTTTAAACTATTCATTTTATCCTTTTTTCCCTTAATGAGAAGCTTTTATAGCCACACAAATGGCATGACCCCACAAACCTTTTACCCCTTAAGCTTTTAAGATCACAACTTTCAAAAGTCTTCTTCTTTTTTGTTAAACTCCGTCCCGAGTCAAACTACCTCAAACTATATGAAACGGAGGGAGTATTAAATACTAAATTCTAAACAATTCAGGTCTTGTTTTCATTTATGGTATCTGCATACGGGCAAAGTAGATTTTGGATAATTAAACAAAAGACGACTTAAACAGGGGCGGACCTAGTGTATAGATTACGGGTTCCCGGGAACCCAGTAACTCTTGCGTAAACCCTGTATTTATATTAAGAAATTCACCAAATATTGATAAATATCTTACTGTGAACCCAGTTATTATTGCATATTAATCTGAAATTATGGTAGGAACCCATAAGCCTCAAATCCTGGATCCGCCTCTGGACTTAAATATGGAGGCAAGCTTACAAAAATATGTCACTTTTGTTCGAGAAATAACAACACACTAAAACTTAGGTAAAATATTATTGGCGTATTTATCATGTTTAGCCTGTGCAAGAAACTACTTACATTTGATAGCCGAAAAAATATATAAAATTTGTATAATTTATGCAGAATGTATATACACCACAAAAAATATACATTTTTCTGGCTATTATTTTGAAAGCGGCTATACAGTATCATTTTTCCAATATAATTCTTAGAAGGTTTATCAAAGAATATCACTTGATCATAAGAATGGACTACTGGATATCAAATATTAGATGTTAAATCCTCTTGATTTTTTCGCGTAACTTTCGGCATACAAAATACTAGTGGATGATCCAAGTATATATGTATCAAGTGGAGTAGTAAAGGTGTGTTCAATGCGTGATGCTATTAAAAATAACCAGATTAATCCTCAAACCAAATAACACAAGCCAATAATTAAGCAAAAGAACACCTTTTACAAGATCAAATATTGTGAAGATTAATACTCCATAATAAGCATTATTCTCATTTAAAAGCCAGGAAAAGAAAAATGTAACATTACAATTGCAACCTAAATTCATTCACAAAATTGTCTTGCTATTATAAACTTTTTTTTTTTTGGTTTTCCACCCGGTGTCCGGTACCCGCATTGGAGCCCGATTATATCCGGATTCGCGCCGCGTAGGGCCCCATTCGGGAGGGAAGCGCTCTTTACCAAGGATTTTTTTTCCATACTCAGAGCTCGAACTCGAGACCTCTGCTTAAGGAAAGAGCAGTCCTATCCACTACACCACATCCTTTGGTGGTTTGCTATTATAAACTTAAACATAACAGAAATTAGTTACTATGAAAATAAAACTAACAAAGATCAAGAAACTAATTACATATAATTAAAATTCTTAAAGTAAAGTCAATATGCATCCAAAGTGTACATTTTTGTGGAGCATTTTTGTAACAATCCTGTCTCTTGTGTAAAGGACAAAAACTTGAGTTTCACATCTCCACAAGAAACTATCATATATCCATTTTTATAATTGCCCTTTACCTCCACTTTAAAAACTCCAAATCCACTTGTTCTATTTTCCTTAGTCATGGTATAAATATCGTAATCATCCATCATCTTGACGGGAGAATTACCAAAAGTCACTTGTATCGACGAACGCTCTTGTTTCTGCTGACGATAAAGGTCTAATCTATTCAACCAAACAGTATTTCCATGATATACGAAATTGAAGCCTGCATATCTTTATACTCAACTTCACCATCATCACGATTTTCGACGACGAAATTAATAGTCTAAGTTTTGAGCAGAAAGGGTTGAATAAGGCCAATAGAAAATTTGGGAAAAGATATCTTAGTAGACATTACACTAGAAAAAAATAAACCAAAAAACAAGAAAATAGAGAGAATATATACAAGAAATATTAGTATAGGATACCTTTTGAATAAGAGACCACAACGTGTGTTTCCACAACATTCATCTTGGTTTTGTTCATTGGATAAAACATTAAAAACAGTGGAAGGATTGGTTCTTTCTATGTTTAAATCCATAATAACGTGGGGCTATTGTCACAAAGTTTAGAGAGGGAATGATTCTAATTAGGGTTTAATTAAGAGTTAAAGAGAGAATATATATATGGTATCATCAGCAAATAGGGTAGGGTGGGGGTGGGGTAGGGTGGCTGCGTTTTCCTATTTATTGAGGAATTATAGTTATAATGAGAAAATGATTCTAATTAATTACTCTTATTCAAATTTTATATTTAGAGATAACATCTTAACAATATACTCAATTTCAGACGTTTTAATCTCTAGATAAACGCACGGACACTAAGTATAGGCATTTCAATACGATTTTAATTTTTTTTTAACTATATTACACTGTTCAAAGAGTTCTTAAAAAATAATTTCGAGAAAAAAGTTGTGTATTTGGGTTAGTGGAGAAAATATTTTTGCTACTTTTTATGAAATAGTGGTGGAGAGAAAAAATTTAGTGGTGGAAAAAAATAGAAGGGAGGGGTAAGATGGGTTAGGGGAGCTGAGGTAGCAAGCCATGTGGCATCCACCTCATCAAATGTCAGTGCCACGTAGGATTGGATGTCCACTTTGGACAAACTTAACGAAAAAGGGGTATATTTGGATCAATAGTATAACGGCATGGGTATATTTAGACTCAAATTATGACGAAGAGTATATTTAAATATTTTCTGATAGTACAGGGGTATATTTGGCCCTTTTTCGTAAGTTTTATATCAAACTTTTTGTATTATTTATTCCATATTGGATGTGGGATTATAATCTTTATCCTAGAATAACTTTCTTTTGTGTTTCCTTGTTCAAGTTGATTAAGGAGTTGCAGATTTAGTGAGAAAAGGACCTAATTAAGTAATTAGTCCCTTAATTATAGAGGCAAGTTTACAAAAATAGGTCTGCTTAACGGAGAAGCTCAAGGAAAGTCAAAAACATAGATCACAAGAAAATAGAAATATCAGCAACCAAGGGTGTGGTGGGATATTGGATGAGATTCTTCCACCCTTAATTATTACATATTTCGGGTTCGAATCATCAAAATGAATTTTTTTAGTAGGGATCGAGCTCCTTCTTTAACTGGTCTTTACGTGGCGTGGATCTTAATTAGTTGGTCTATATATGAAGTTGGTTTATGATTGAGTCTTTTACACGAATGACAAATACGATATACTGCAGGGCATGGCGGGTGAAGACTCACTCCGACATGCTTTTTTATTTTTTTATATTTTTTTTATATAACATGTCCTACCGTACCACGTTTAAGTTTTTCTCTTTTTAAGCCTCGCCATGACATAGAATAATTTTAGTAGGAACTCTAGACTTGTGCCCCTATTCAAACTATGTTTCAATCATACCACCCTTGTGGGTTGTTCGCAACCTTAAATCGACTCTACGTGGCGTGATTCTGAATTAGTTGGTCTAAATGTGAAGTTGCTTTATAGCTAGGTTTTTATACGAATGGCAAATAGGTATAGGGCGGGGTAGGGTAGGGTGGGTGAAACCTTGCCATTACATAGTTTTTTTTCTGCAATTGATTTAACATGTTTTGCTCTAACCCGTTTAACTCATATATATATATATATATATATATATATATATATATATATATATATATATATATATATATATATATATATATATATATATATATATATATATCTTTCATT
>NW_017672248.1:114449-117338 GCF_001879085.1 Nicotiana attenuata | reverse complement strand
GAAACGTACCAAGATATCGATCACAAGGGAGAAGCGGATCAGGGATTATGCACCAGAGGGAACACTATGTTTTAGCAACGAGGAAATCGATGGACCAGCACAACCCCATAACGACGCTTTGGTAATATCCATGATGGTCCGAGACACTAAAGTCAAGCGTGTCTTGGTCGATCCCGGAAGCTCAGCTAACATAATTCGGTCGTGGGTCGTCGAACAGTTGGGACTGACAGGGCAGATAATTTCTGAGGTAAGAGTATTGAATGGATTTAATATGGCTACGGAGACAACACGAGGGGAAATAACTCTGATGATCGACGTGGGCGGAGTTACAAAAGCGACCAAGTTCTGTGTTATCAAGGGCGATATGAGGTACAACGCCCTGCTCGGAAGACCTTGGATACACGACATCGGGGCCGTACCGTCCACGCTGCACCAAATGCTGAAATTCCCATCTGCCGAGGGGGTCATCACTGTGTACGGGGAGCAATGCGCCGCAAGAGAGATGTTCGCAGTAGATGAGGTGTCCAAGGCAAAATAGCAGTCAAAGTGTAAGCCTCCGGTGAAAGAGGCTGAACCAGAATCTACCTTCGGAGAAGACTTCTTCCTTCCCCGATCTTTCGTGACTCCGGATGAGTCCGATGCCACCAAATCAACAGTCGAAGAGCTGGAACAGATCCCTATTCGTTCGAGTGCGCCAGACCGAAAGGTATACCTGGGCTCGGGTTTAACTACCGAGCTCAGGAAAAATTTGCTTTCTTTTCTTACTGCTAACGAAGATGTGTTTGCTTGGTCCCATTTGGATATGACAGGCATACCCCCGGAGGTCACAACTCACAAGTTGAGCACAGACCCAAAATTCCGGCCAGTCAAACAAAAGAGAAGGCCCCAATCTGAGGTCAAGCAGGCTTTCATCCACGAGGAGGTAACTAAGCTATTAAACATAGGGTCCATCCGGGAAGTTAAATACCCCGAATGGTTAGCCAACGTAGTTGTAGTACCCAAAAAGGGTAATAAATTAAGAATGTGTATAGATTATAAAGATCTAAATAAAGCTTGCCCCAAGGATTCCTTTCCTTTGCCTAACATCGATCGAATGATCGATGCCACGGCCGGCCACGAGACGCTAAGTTTTCTCGACGCCTATTCCGGATATAATCAGATCCGTATGGATAAGGACGATCAGGAAAAAACGTCCTTCATCACTAAGTATGGCACTTACTGCTATAACGTGATGCCCTTCGGATTAAAGAACGCCGGGGCCACCTACCAACGCCTAGTTAACAAGATGTTCGAGAATCAATTAGGCAAAACCATGGAAGTTTATATTGATGATATGTTAGTTAAATCCCTGCGCGCAGAGGAACATCTTAGCCATTTGCAGGAAACTTTTGCTATATTAATGCAATATAACATGAAGCTGAACCCGGAGAAATGCGCGTTCGGGGTCGGATCCGGAAAGTTCCTAGGATTTATAGTGTCCAACAGGGGAATCGAGATCGATCCGGATAAGATTAAGGCAATCGAGGACATAAAGATTGTCGATAACGTAAAGGCCGTCCAACGGCTCACCGGGCGCATAGCTGCTCTAGGCCGGTTCATATCCCGATCCTCGGAGAGGAGCCATCAATTTTTCAATCTTCTAAAGAAGAAGAATGATTTCACGTGGGGACCAGAATGCCAGCACGCCCTAGAGGAACTCAAAAGGTACCTTTCTAATCCACCTTTGTTGCATACTCCGAAAATCGGAGAGCCTCTATACCTATACTTGGCCGTATCGGAAGTAGCCGTCAGTGGGGTCCTAGTTAGGGAAGAACAGGGCTCCCAGTTCCCCATCTACTACGTAAGTAGGACACTAGGGGAAGCGGAAACGAAGTATCCTCACCTAGAAAAATTGGCATTAGCCCTAATTAGTGCCTCAAGAAAATTGAAGCCATACTTCCAAAGTCACCCCATACATGTTGTAACTACATACCCATTAAGAAATGTCATGCATAAGCCCGAACTGTCCGGCCGGCTGGCCAAGTGGGCCATAGAGGTTAGCGAGTACGATATCCAATATCGACCTCGAACCTCGATTAAGTCGCAAGTATTGGCTGATTTTATCGCCGACTTCACACCGACCCTTATTCCCCTGGTCGAAAAAGAGCTCCTGCTGAGCTCGGGAACTCCGTCCGGAGTATGGACATTGTTCACGGACGGAGCTTCGAACGTAAAGGGGTCGGGATTGGGGATCATACTAAAACCTCCTACCGGGGACGTCATTAGGCAGTCTATACGGATGAGGAGGTTGACTAACAATGAAGCCGAGTATGAGGATATGATTGCAGGTTTAGAATTGGCCAGGAGCCTCGGCGCCGAAGTGATCGAAGCCAAGTGCGATTCTCTTCTTGTGGTAAATCAGACGAACAAAACGTTCGAGGCCAGGGAGAGCCGGATGCAAAGGTATGTCGACAAACTCCAAAACACCTTGCACAAATTCAAAGAATGGACTCTCCAACACGTACCCCGAGATCAAAACAGCGAGGCCGATGCCCTCGCCAATCTGGGCTCGACAGTCGAGGACGACGAGCTCGAGTCCAAAAAGGCGGTACAGCTAATGAGGTCGGTCGTAGAAGAAGGGCACGCCGAGGTCAACTCAACTAGCCTTACTTGGGACTGGAGAAACAGGTATGTGGACTATCTAAAAACAGGAAAACTCCCACCGGACCCCAAAGAATCAAGGGCATTGAGAACAAAAGCGGCCCGTTTTTGTTTGGCCGAGGACGGAGTCTTATATAAAGAACCTTCGGAGGACCACTCGCCATATGCCTTGGCCCCGGAGACACAGAGTACGTATTGAGGGAAATCCACGAAGGGTCATGTGGCAACCGTTCGGGCGCGGATGCGTGG